>NC_086446.1:501941981-502221981 GCF_028390025.1 Pseudophryne corroboree | reverse complement strand
CTGTGTGTGTGTGGTGTGTCGGTACGCGTGTGTCGACATGTCTGAGATTGCAGGCTCACCTAAGGAGGAGGGGGAGTGTAGGAATGTTAGGTCTCCGTCGGCAGTGCCGACACCTGACTGGATGGATATGTGGAATGTTTTAAGTGCTAATGTTAATTTATTGCACAAAAGATTAGACAAAGCTGAAGCTGGGGTACAGTCAGGGAGTCGCCCCATGCCTGTCCTAATGTCGCCTGGACCTTCGGGTCTCAGAAGCGCCCACTATCCCAAATAGTTGACACAGATACCGACACGGATTCAGACTCCAGTGTCGATTACGATGATGCAAAATTACAGCCAAAGGTGGCTAAATGTATTCGATATATGATTATCGCAATAAAAGATGTTTTGCATATCACTGAGGAACCACCTGTCCCTGACACGAGGGTACACATGTATAAGGGAAAGAACCTGAGGTCACCTTTCCCTCCTCACATGAGCTGAACGAATTATGCGAAAAAGCGCGGGAAACTCCAGACAAAAAACTGCAGATTCCCAAAAGGATTCTAATAGCGTATCCTTTCCCGTCGCAGGACAGAATCCGGTGGGAATCCTCCCCTAGGGTAGACAAAGCTTTGACGCGCTTTTCAAAAAAGATAGCGCTTCCATCCCAAGATACTACTACCCTCAAGGATCCTGCTGACCGCAAGCAGGAGGTTACCTTGAAGTCCATTTACACACATTCTGGTACGTTACTCAGACCGGCTATTGCGTCGGCCTGGGTTTGTAGTGCTGTAGCAGCATGGACAGATTCCTTATCAGCGGATATTGAGACCCTTGATATGGATACCATTTTAATGACCCTAGGGCATATAAAAGATGCTGTCTTATATATGAGGGATGCTCAAAGAGACATTAGTTTACTGGGTTCCAGGATAAACGCTACGTCTATTTCTGCTAGGCGTGTCTTATGGACCCGACAGTGGTCAGGTGATGCCGACTCCAAGAGACATATGGAGTTGTTGCCTTACAAGGGTGAGGAATTGTTTGGAGAGGGCCTCTCAGACCTCGTCTCCACGGCTACGGCAGGTAAATCAAATTTTTTGCCATATATTCCCTCACAATCTAAGAAAGCGCCTCATTATCAAATGCAGTCCTTTCGTTCCAATAAAAGCAAGAAAGTACGTGGATCGTCCTTTCTTGCCAGAGGTAAGGGCAGAGGGAAAAAGCTGCACAACACAGCTAGTTCCCAGGAACAGAAGTCCTCCCCGGCCTCTACAAAATCCACCGCATGACGCTGGGGCTCCCCTGAGGGAGTCCGCTCCAGTGGGGGCACGTCTTCGACTGTTCAGCCACATCTGGGTTCACTCACAGGTGGATCCCTGGGCAATAGAAATTGTTTCCCAGGGTTACAAGCTGGAATTCGAAGAGGTGCCTCCTCGCCGGTGTTTCAAATCGGCCCTACCGACTTCCCCCCTGGAAAGGGAGATAGTGTTACATGCGATTCGCAAATTGTGTCTTCAACAAGTGGTGGTAGAGGTTCCCCTGCTTCAAAGAGGGAAGGGGTACTACTCAACTCTGTTTGTGGTCCCGAAACCGGACGGTTCGGTCAGACCCATTTTGAATTTAAAATCCCTGAACCTTTACTTAAAACGGTTCAAGTTCAAGATGGAATCGCTCAGAGCGTTCATCGCCAGCCTGGAAGGGGGAGATTTTATGATATCTCTGGACATAAAGGATGCATACCTGCATGTTCCCATATATCCTCCTCATCAGGCGTACCTGAGATTTGTAGTACAGGATTGTCATTACCAATTTCAGACGTTGCCGTTTTGGCTTTCCACGGCCCCTAGAATTTTCACCAGGGTAATGTCGGAAATGATGGTGCTCCTGCGCAAACAGGGTGTCACAATTATCCCGTACTTGGACGATCTCCTCATAAAAGCGAGATCATGGGAGAAGTTGCTGAACAGCGTATCACTTTCACTGAATGTGTTACAGCGACACGGCTGGATTATCAATATTCCAAAGTCGCAGCTGAATCCTACAACTCGTCTGTCCTTCTTGGGCATGATTCTGGAGACAGACCAGAAGAGGGTTTTTCTTCCGACAGAAAAAGCGCAGGAACACATGACTCTAGTCATGAACCTGTTAAAGCCTGTTAAAGTGTCAATACGTCATTGCACTCAAGTCCTGGGAAAAATGGTGGCGACATACGAAGCCATTCCCTACGGCAGATTCCATGCAAGGACCTTCCAATGGGACCTATTGGACAGATGGTCCGGGTCACATCTGCAAATGCATCAGCGGATCACCGTGTCCCCCAGGGCCAGAGTATCTCTCCTGTGGTGGCTGAAAAGTGCTTACCTTCTAGAGGGCCGCAGGTTCGGCATTCAGGATTGGATCCTGGTGACCACGTACACGAGCCTCCGAGGTTGGGGAGCAGTCACACAGGGAAGAAATTTCCAAGGCCTTTGGTCAAGTCAAGAGACTTTTCTTCACATCAACATCCTGGAACTAAGGGCCATATACAACGCCCTACATCAAGCGGAGATCTTACTTCACGATCGACCAGTTCTGATCCAGTCAGACAACGTCACCGCAGTAGCTCATGTAAACCACCAGGAGCAGAGTGGCTATGGCGGAAGCCACGAGAATTCTTCGCTGGGCGGAGAATCATGTAAGCGCTCAGTCAGCAGTGTTCATTCCGGGAGTGTACAACTGGGAAGCAGACTTCCTCAGCAGACATGACCTGCATCCGGGAGAGTGGGGACTTCATCAAGAAGTCTTCGCGCAGATTGCAAGTCGGTGGGGACTGCCCCAAATAGACATGATGGCGTCCCGTCTCAACAAAAAGCTACAAAGGTATTGCGCCAGGTCAAGAGACCCTCAGGCGATAGCTGTGGACGCCCTAGTGACACCGTGGGTGTTCCAGTCGGTCTATGTGTTTCCTCCTCTTCCTCTCATACCCAAGGTGTTGAGGATAATAAGAAAAAGAGGAGTGAGAACAATACTCATTGTTCCGGATTGGCCACGAAGGACCTGGTATCCGGATCTGCAGGAAATGCTCACAGAAGATCCGTGGCCTCTTCCTCTAAGGCAGGACCTGTTACAACAAGGTCCCTATCTGTTCCAAGACTTACCGCGGCTGTGTTTGATGGCATGGTGGTTGAACGCCGGATCCTAGCGGAAAAAGGTATTCCGGATGAGGTTATTCCTACGCTAATAAAGGCTAGGAAGGACGTGACATCTAAACATTATCACCGAATATGGCGAAAATATGTTTCTTGGTGTGAACCAGGAATGCTCCTACGGAAGAATTCCATCTAGGCTGTTTTCTTCACTTCCTATAAACTGGAGTGAATTTGGGCCTAAAATTAGGCTCCATTAAAGTTCAGATTTCGGCCTTATCCATTTTCTTTCAAAAGGAATTGGCCTCTTTACCTGAAGTACAGACTTTTGTGAAGGAAGTAAAAAAAATTCAGCCTCCTTTTGTACCTCCGGTGGCGCCTTGGGACCTTAACGTGGTGTTAAGTTTCCTTAAGTCACATTGGTTTGAACCACTTAAAACAGTGGAGTTGAAATATCTCACATGGAAGGTGGTCATGTTGTTAGCCTTGGCTTCGGCTAGGCGAGTTTCGGAATTGGCGGCTTTATCACATAAAAGCCCCTATCTGGTTTTCCATATGGATAGAGTGGAATTGCGGACCCGTCCTCAATTCCTACCTAAGGTGGTCTCATCCTTTCATATTAACCAACCTATTGTCGTGCCTGTGGCTACACGTGACTTGGAGGATTACGAGTCCCTGGATGTGGTCAGGGCTTTGAAAATTTACGTGGCCAGAACGGCTAGGATCAGAAAAACAGAAGCACTGTTTGTCCTGTATGCAGCCAACAAGGTTGGCGGCCCTGCTTCAAAGCAGACTATTGCTCGCTGGATCTGTAATACGATTTAGCAGGCGCATTCTACGGCAGGATTGCCGAAAGGAAAGTGGGCTCGTCTTGGGCGGCTGCCCGAGGGGTCTCGGCACTACAGCTGTGCCGAGCTGCTACTTGGTCGGGGTCAAACACCTTTGCAAAGTTCTATAAGTTTGATACCTTGGCTGAGGAGGACCTCCTGTTTGCTCAATCGGTGCTGCAGAGTCATCCGCACTCTCCCGCCCATTTGGGAGCTTTGGTATAATCCCCATGGTCCTTACAAAGTTCCCAGCATCCTCTAGGACGTTAGAGAAAATAAGATTTTAAACCTAACGGTAAATCTTTTTCTCGTAGTCCGTAGAGGATGCTGGGCGCCCGTCCCAAGTGCGGACTACTTCTGCAAGACTGGTATATAGTTATTGCTTACATAAGGGTTATGTTATAGTTTCATCGGTTTTGGACCGATGATATGTTGTTTTTACTTACTGTTAACTAGTTAGTATATCACAAGTTATACGGTGTGATTGGTGTGGCTGGTATGAATCTTGCCCTTGGATTAACTAAAATCCTTTCCTCGTACTGTCCGTCTCCTCTGGGCACGTTTCTCTAACTGAGGTCTGGAGGAGGGGCATAGAGGGAGGAGCCAGTGCACACCCAGAGTCAAAGTCTTTCTTAAAGTGCCCATGTCTCCTGCGGAGCCCGTCTATCCCCATGGTCCTTACGGAGTCCCCAGCATCCTCTACGGACTACGAGAAAAAGATTTACCGGTAGGTTTAAAATCTTATTTTCTGTGGGAAGAGTTAGACAATCTGCGTTCTTATTGTGATCTCCACAGTGTACTTTTTCCTGTGGATTTGTGGTTGACCCCATCAATTTCATATCATGATCATAAATTGAGCCAAGACTGAGTTAAACAAGGATAGCGTGGAAATACAGTGCAGAAATAGCCACCAGTAACAGTAATCCTGTAAATTAGAGATGAGCGGGTTCGGTTCGTCGAGATCCGAACCCCCCCGAACTTCACCTATTTTACACGAGTCCGAGACAGCCTCGGATCTTCCCGCCTTGCTTGGTTAACCCGAACGCGCCCGAACGTCATCATCCCGCTGTCGGATTCTCGCGAGATTCGTATTCTATATAAAGAGCCGCGCGTCGCCGCCATTTCCACTCAGAGAGGACGTGGCTACGTTCTCTGCCTGAAAAGCTCCATATCTGTGCTCAGTGTGCTGCAAATATCTGTGCTCAGTGTGCTGGAAATATCTGTGCTCAGTGTGCTGCAAATATCTACGTTCTCTGCCTGAAAAGCTCCAAGTCTGTGCTCAGTGTGCTGCAAATATGTGTGCTCAGTGTGCTGCATTTTGGTGACCAACAGTATATAGTTGTACAGTACAGTAGGTCATTGCTGTTTCTTGCAGCTCCGTGTCACTGCAAGTATCCATTCCATATCTGTGCTGCATTTTTATGAGCAGTATATATAGTAGTACAGTGCAGCATTTTGGTGACCAACAGTATATAGTTGTACAGTACAGTAGGCCATTGCTGTATCTTACAGCTCTGTGTCACTGCAAGTATCCATTCCATATCTGTGCTGCATTTTTGTGAGCAGTATATATAGTAGTACAGTGCAGCATTTTGGTGACCAACAGTATATAGTTGTACAGTACAGTAGGCCATTGCTGTATCTTGTAGCTCTGTGTCACTGCAAGTATCCATTCCATATCTGTGCTGCATTTTTGTGAGCAGTATATATAGTAGTACAGTGCAGCATTTTGGTGACCAACAGTATATAGTTGTACAGTACAGTAGGCCATGGCTGTATCTTGCAGCTCTGTGTCACTGCAAGTATCCATTCCATATCTGTGCTGCATTTTTGTGAGCAGTATATATAGTATTACAGTGCAGCATTTTGGTGACCAACATTATATAGTTGTACAGTACAGTAGGCCATTGCTATTGATATAATAATATTACTGGCATATAATTCCACACATTAAAAAATGGAGAACAAAAATGTGGATGGTGAAACAGGGAAAGATCAAGATCCACTTCCACCTAGGGCTGAAGCTGCTGCCACTAGTCATGGCAGAGACGATTCAATGCCATCAACATCGTCTGCCAAGGCCTATGCCCAATGTCATAGTAGAGAGCATGTAAAATCCCAAAAACTAAAGTTCAGTAAAATGACCCAAAAATCTAAATTAAAAGCGTCTGAGGAGAAGCGTAAACTTGCCAATATGCCATTTACGACACGGAGTGGCAAGGAACGGCTGAGGCCCTTGCCTATGTTCATGGCTAGTGGTTCAGCTTCACATGAGGATGGAAGCACTCATCCTCCCGCTAGAAAACTGAAGAGTTAAGATGGCAAAAGCACAGCAAAGAACTGTGCGTTCTTCTAAATCACAAATCCTCAAGGAGAGTCCAATTGTGTCGGTTGCAATGCCTGACCTTCCCAACACTGGACGGGAAGAGTTGGCTCCTTCCACCATTTGCACGCCCTCTAGAAGTGCTGGAAGGAGCATCCAAAGTCCAGTTCCTGATAGTCAAATTGAAGATGTCACTGTTGAAGTACACCAGGATGAGGATATGGGTGTTGCTGGCGCTGAGGAGGAAATTGACAAGGAGGATTCTGATGGTGAGGTGGTTTGTTTAAGTCAGGCACCCGGGGAGACACCTGTTGTCCGTGGGATGAATATGGCCATTGACATGCCTGGTCTAATTACAAAAGAAATCACTTCTTCGGTGTGGAATTATTTTAACAGAAATGCGGACAACAGGTGTCAAGCCGTGTGTTACCTTTGTCAAGCTGTAATAAGTAGGGGTAAGGACGTTAACCACCTAGGAACATCCTCCCTTATATGTCACCTGGAGCGCATTCATCAGAAGTCATTGACAAGTTCAAAAACTTTGGGTGACAGCGGAAGCAGTCCACTGACAACTAAATCCCTTCCTCTTGTACCCAAGCTCCTGCAAACCACACCACCAACTCCCTCAGTGTCAATTTCCTCCTTAGACAGGAACACCAATAGTCCTGCAGGCCATGTCACTGGAAAGTCTGACGAGTCCTCTCCTAACTGGGATTCCTCTGATGGATCCTTGAGTGTAACGCCTACTGCTGCTGGCGCTGCTGTTGTTGCTGCTGGGAGTCGATCGTCATCCCAGAGGGGAAGTCGGAAGACCACTTGTATTACTTCCAGTAAGCAATTGACTGTCCAACAGTCCTTTGCGAGGAAGATGAAATATCACAGCAGTCATCCTGCTGCAAAGGGGGACTTAGAGAATTTCTTGAGGTAGTGTGTCCCCGGTACCAAATCCCATCTAGGTTCCACTTCTCTAGGCAGGCGATACCGAGAATGTACACAGACGTCAGAAAAAGAGTCACCAGTGTCCTAAAAAATGCAGTTGTACCCAATGTCCACTTAACCACGGACATGTGGACAAGTGGAGCAGGGCAGACTCAGGACTATATGACTGTGACAGCCCACTGGGTAAATGTATTGCCTCCCGCAGCAACAACAGCAGCAGCAGCGGCACCAGTAGCAGCATCTCGCAAACGCCAACTCGTTCCTAGGCAGGCTATGCTTTGTATCACCGCTTTCCATAGGAGGCACACAGCTGACAACCTCTTACGGAAACTGAGGAACATCATCGCAGATTGGCTTACCCCAATTGGACTCTCCTGGGGATTTGTGACATTGGACAACGCCTCCAATATTGTGCGTGCGTTACATGTGGGCAAATTCCAGCACGTCCCATGTTTTGCACATACAATTAATTTGGTGGTGCAGAATTTTAAAAAAAATGACAGGGGCGTGCTAGAGATGCTGTCGGTGGCCCGAAGAATTGAGGGCCACTTTTGGCATTCAGTCACCGCGTGCTGAAGACTGGAGCACCAGCAAACACTCCTGAACCTGCCCCTCCATCAGCTGAAGCAAGAGGTGGTAAAGAGGTGGAATTCAACTCTCTATATGCTTCAGAGGATGGAGGAGCAGCAAAAGGCCATTCAAGCCTATACATCTGCCTACGATATAGGCAAAGGAGGGGGAATGCACCTGACTCAAGCGCAGTGGAGAATAATTTCAACGCTGTGCAAGGTTCTGCAACCCTTTGAACTTGCCACACGTGAAGTCAGTTCAGACACTGCCAGCCTGAGTCAGGTCATTCCCCTCATCAGGCTTTTGCAGAAGCAGCTGGAGAGATTGAAGGAGGAGCTAAAATGGAGCGATTCCGCTAGGCATGTGGGACTTGTGGATGGAGCCCTTAATTCGCTTAACCAGGATTCAATCTGTTAAAATCAGAGCACTACATTTTGGCCACCATGCTCGATCCTAGGTTTAATGCCTACGTTGTATCTCTCTTTCCAGCAGACACAAGTCTGCAGAGGTTCAAAGACCTGCTGGTGAGATACTTGTCAACTCAAGCGGAACATGACCCGTCAACAGCTCCTCCTTCACATTCTCCCGCAACTGGGGCTGCAAGGAAAAGGCTGAGAATTCCGAGCCCACCCACTGGCGGTGATGCAGGGCAGTCTGGAGCGAGTGCTGACATCTGGTCCGGACTGAAGGACCTGCCAACGATTACTGACATGTCGTCCACTGTCACTGCATATGATTCTGTCACCATTGAAAGAATGGTGGAGGATTATATGAGTGACCGCATCCAAGTAGGCACGTCAGACAGTCCGTACATATACTGGCAGGAAAAAGAGGCAATTTGGAGGCCCTTGCACAAACTGGCTTTATTTTACCTAAGTTGCCCCCCCTCCAGTGTGTACTCCGAAAGAGTGTTTAGTGCAGCCGGTCAACTTGTCAGCGATAGGCATACGTGGTTACTTCCACAAAATGCGGAGAAGATGATGTTCATCAAAATTAATTATAATCAATTCCTCCGTGGAGACATTCACCATCAATTGCCTCCAGAAAGTACACAGGGACCTGAGATGGTGGATTTCAGTGGGGACGAATTAATACTCTGTGAGGAGGTGGATGTACACAGTGAAAGGGGTGAGGAATCGGAGGATGAAGATGAGGTGGACATCTTGCCTCTGTAGAGCCAGTTTGAGTAAGGAGAGATTGATTGCTTCTTTTTTTGGTCGGGGCCCAAACCAACCAGTCATTTCAGCCACAGTCATATGGCAGACCCTGTGGCTGAAATGATGGGTTTGTTAAAGTGTGCATGTCCTGTTTATACAACATAAGGGTGGGTGGGAGGACCCAAGGACAATTCCATCTTGCACCTCTTTTTTTTATTTACCTTTGCATCATGTGATGTTTGGGGCCAATTTTTTTAAGTGCCATCCTGTCTGACACTGCAGTGCCACTCTTAGATGGGCCAGGTGTTTGTGCCACCCACTTGGGTCGCTTAGCTTAGTCATCTAGCGACCTCGGTGGAAATTTTAGGACTAAAAATAATATTGTGAGGTGTGAGGTGTTCAGAATAGACTGGTAATGAGTGGAAATTATGGCTTTTGAGGTTAATAATACTATAGGATCAAAATTACCCCCAAATTCTATGATTTAAGCTGGTTTTGAGGGTTTTTTGAAAAAAAACACCCGAATCGGACAAAACATTTTCAGAGAGGTTTTGCCAAAACGCGTCCGAATCCAAAATACGGCCGCGGAACCGAATCCAAAACCAAAACACAAAACCTGAAAAATTTCCGGTGCACATCTCTACTGTAAATACCCTTGATCATAATCTACATATCTGTAAAGTAGAAATACATCTTTATTCATTTCTCTGCCCTACTGAACAAAATAATTTAATTACGCAATCATAGAACTAAGAGCAGTTTTGTAACTGTTCTTATTAAACACAACTGGCTAAATGGATCTGATCATCAACATATATTCATGTCCAATTTCCATCCATATTAATACAGGTTATACATCAGCTCTATGTAGTACAGTAAATTGGCACTATGGGCCTGATAATGAGATGAACGCAGTGTCATTGTTATAACTTGTACACAGTGGAACAATTGTTTGGTACTGCGCGTGCGTCTAAGTCACACCGTGCATGAGACACAAAAGTCTCATGACAGCGGTCGCAGAGAGCATTTACTAGGCGTATTGTGATCTTTTGGCTGCATATCAGTGCCTGCGACTGCATTCCCATACACAGTCAAATGGCTACAGCTTCTCAGTTTCGTCAACCGGTCTCTTTCGGCCATAGGGTTTTTCGGAAGTTCACTAATTGGCTGATGGGCATCCAATGGTTGTATCTTCCTGCACAAGCAGCCGATCTGAAATGCCACCAGTAGGCTTCTCAATACTAATCCCAGCGGCTGCAACATTTACATACATCGCACAGCCACTGTGTGCTAAATCGAAGCTGTGATGGCATCTGCGTACATCTCTGAATCAGGCCCCATGTACAGTATAATAATAACATAGTAAAATGAATAGTTCAATAATCATACAGTACATACATATAATATATACTGTACATACTTGGGATTCAACGTTACTGTATGTCATCACCTACACATCGTGGTGGCATTTTATGGACAGAAGTAAATTCAGCTTATTAATTTAATATGGTAAATAAAAATTTTTAAAGCTGTTTTGCGATTTCTGTGCACACTTTTATCGCTTCCTTGTGACAGTCACTTCTGGGTCAAACCTCCGATCCTTCGCTAATCACCCCCACCCCCTACCCCAACCATAACCCTAACCTCGCTGTAGTTCTTAATTCTATCCCTCCTGCCCGTAGCCTAATGCAATGTGTAGATATTCTGATACTGTCAACACGTTGCTGTCAACATTTTAACAATTTCAACATCATAACTGTTGACATGACTACTTCCTCTTTCTACAATTGCACTTTTGGAAAACACCTATTTTAATAGATACAACAACCCTAATTTCCCCATGTGGGGTATCACAGGTTTTGCTAAGTGCGTGTCTATAAACAGCTTAAATATCTCTTTATACTGAAGAAATCAATTGAAGCCAATTACAATTCTACTACATACAGTACCTTACTGTGGCACCTCTTTCTTTTCAAGGCTTTCAGGACTTTACTAATTCTGTTTCATTTCTGGCTAAGTATAAGTGTCTAAAAGCATGTTTTGCTCTGTGCGCTACTTACATGATCTGACATTTCTGTCTTATTCTGCTACATTATACTGTATGTCTCTTTAAGCTCATACAAAGTTATTCTACTTACACCACCTCTCAATGGGGGTGATTCCGACCTGATCGTAGCACATCTACGATCAGCTTTCCTGACATGCGGGGGGACGCTCAGCACAGGGATAGTCTGCCCCACATGTCAGACCCGACCCCCTCACACAAGTACAAAAGCTTTTGTACTGGAAGATTAGCTCTCAGCCAGCGCAGCTCCTGCGCGCTGGTAGGGAGCTACTCGTCGTAGCCTGGGTAGCAGCGGCTGCGTGTGACATCACGCAGCCGCTGCAGCCTGCCTCCCCAACTGTCCGGACACGCCTGCGTTGCCTGGTCTGCGCCCCATCCCGTCTAGCGACCGCCTCTGCCTGTCAATCAGGCAGAGGCGATTGCAGGGCTAAGATAGCCGTCGGCTGTCTGCCATGTGCCGGTGCACTGCGGTGCCGGTGCATGCGCAGTTCAGGCCTAATCGCTGCTGTGCGAAAATGCACAGCACCGATCAAGTCTGAATTAGCCCCAGTACTACTACTATCACAGTTAGAAACTGTATTGTGCTGTGTACATTGGTTTACACCAGAGAATGAAGAGCTTTAGTAAATATTGCTGCTTGAGGCACTTATAGATCATAATCTGGGCTTCAATTGATTTCTTCAGCATGAAGAGATAGTTAAGCTGTTTATAGGCACGCACTCAGCGAAACCTGGGAATATGGTAGTTGAAGTTATTTGCCTACAGTCGTTTTAATTTAAGATCACATTGCTTTGGCATAGAGTGTAAAAACAGTAACCTGTTTGACAGGGGAAAGGTAAATCAAAATCCTATATCATTCTGGTATATCTGACTCTTCCTGCAGTATATTGGATGTCATCCAGTTCTCACTACATGGAGGCTATGTGTAAATGAGCTGCACCTCTCCTGTAATCCACCCCTTAGTCCACCACAGTACTGGGAGCAATATCCTGCACTCACTTCAAGCAATGAGAACGTTCTGTAACACCAGTCTAATGGCTAAGAGCACGAGCCAAAGAAAATATTGAAAGGGGCGGCTGAGCTCTTCTGACAATGCACAAATCTCAAAGAATATAAAATCCACAGAATTTGCATGAAGGGAGTGAGAAATAGCACACACATTATTGCTTGCTTAACCCCCGGAGTTTTAGAGCTCTGTCTGGTTAAAAAATAGAATCAGATCATTCCTGATGAAGCTATGGAGATTAGGTCGTGGGAAAGACCATTTGACGATAACTGTAAGGTTCAACCACCAGATATATATAGAAATATATATCTGAAATGTACCCAATGGGGTTTACAAGCATATACACACTTCAGTTAAAAAGGGAATAGTATCCCTGTATCATATTTAAATTGATATGCGCCTTATCTGGTTAACTCTTAAGAGATGATCAGTCTTTGTCTAGATGGAAAATCTCAAAAATATTCACAGGAATCAATTAAAAGGAATATATCACATAGCATGTTTCAACACTTATTTACCCAAGGTAAAATGATATCCACCTCACAGTAACACAGCTTGGTTTAAGACAGCTGGGTATGGTTTACTGGCGGCCAGGATCACGGCGATCAGCATCCCGGCTGCAGAATGCCGGCACGGGCGAACGAAACAAGACCACTTGCGGTCTCGCTGCGCTCAACACGGTGCTGACTTGGTGGCGAGCTGCGCTCGCCACAGGCTCTATTCCCACTCTATGGGTGTCGTGGACACCCACGAGTGGGAATATTCCCTGCTAGTCGGCATGACGACTGTCGGGATATGGGCGGTGGGATGTAGCAACCGGTAATGCGACCGGTGGTCTCCTGACCACCGGACACATAATTGCATCCCGTTTGCGGTTATACCTGATACAAAAAAATTGGAAACAAGTTATATGTTCCATAATTCCACCTCCTGCTATTCAATGTGAATAGGCTAGGCATTGTAAGAGTCCAGCAGCTGCGCAATGTCTGAGGGCTTAATGGGTTATATCCAAATTTATTTTATAGAAAGTCCAAAAAGATCCTAGGGGGTTGTGTAATTGTATTTAAATAATGCTATTTTTGTTAATGTTTTGAATATCCTTACAAAGAATTAAGGTTCAAAAAGGGTTGAGATTACCTAAAGGATAAAAAAAAGGGGCAGACTAGATGGGCCAAGTGGTTCTTATCTGCCGTCAAATTCTATGTTTCTATGTTTCTTCTTTAGCTTAAGTACATTCTGTATCCTTGCAAGTTTGACAGTAATGTGCTAACAATTCTAGTTGGAGATGTAGAAGTAACAACACTCACAACAATCATGTGTAACAACACACACAACAACCATGTGTAATAGAATGCACTGGAAAAAGTGCCCAATAATAACAGAAAGCAGCATACACTGCAAACAATTAAAGGAAAACGTAGTATAACTAAGTGTTAGAAAGATACAACAGATTCAACTTGAGGGCAGGCAGCAAAATAATGAGGTCAGAAAGACAAGAGCAGAAAAAGAATAACAACTAAGGTTGCATCTACCACTAGCAATGAGGATGAGTCCTCATTGCATAGTTTAATCACTATGACCCAATGACAGACTACATAAGAGTGTCATAGGAGTCAGTATTACAATCATCCCAGTTGCGTGGCTTCTGGTCGGAATTTAGCGCTACAAGCAGCAGCTCACTAGGAATGATACGCCATGTTCTAACAGGGATGGGCATCTGAGAGATCCGGTGATGCCCTTCCATCTTTGCAATGTTCCTACTGTGCTCCAAAATTGCAGAAATGAGCTCATATATATTGTAGCTGTATATATGTGCCCAACATAAAATACCCAGGTAAGTTTCCTTTAGTTAATGTCTTCCTTTGTAAATACCAAATGATCTTGGTCCTGTATATCAATAGACTCCATCATTGAGGATCTAGAGAAATGTCTCTTCTTCTTAAGGCAATTGGTAGACCTTTATACAATGAGGTGAATTCACTGACACAAAAGTAAAGTAAAGATAAATAAAGGCCTCTAATAGATACAATGACTTTACAGATTGTAAGATCAAGATTGCTCCAAAACTCCAACCTGGTTAACTGCTCGCAAATTTACTTTTGAGAATACCAAGCCTGAAAAATTCTCCACACTCCATTCTGCCCTTCAAGATTTCAATTTAATTCAAGTCATTAATCTTTATGCCTCTTTGCTTAAACTATTTGTTATCAATATATTAATTTAATTTACTCCTTCTACTGTCAAAGGTTATCAACAAGAAGAATTTGAAGTTAGACAAGCCTCTGAGTCTCAAGTCTCTAGAGGGGTGTTGTAGTTTTTGGGAGGCATTTGATATGCCGACTGTCGGGATCTTGGTGTTCAGCATACCGACGCCGGGATCCCGACAGCGGCATACTGACAACTATTCTCCCTCTTGGGGGGTCCACGACACCCCTGGAGTGAAAATAAATAGCGTGGCGAGCCCGTAAGGGGCCCTTTTGCGCTCGCCCCACTGCCGGCATGCCGGCGGTCGGGATCCTGGCACCGGTATGCTGGGCGTCCGGATACCGACAGCCGGCATAACGTAGTAGACCCGTAGTTTTTAGTTCATTAAGAGGTAAAAAGTACAAAAGAAAATTGCTGGGTTAAAGCTTTTGACATCTATGCAGCCCATCTTTTTTACATCTAAATATGTCTTGACATACCCTATAAGGGGCGCCCGGAGCCCACCCCCAAACTGTGGGTAATGTCATAAAGCGCAAGAGCCCAATGGGCACTTAGAAGGTCTGATGATGCTAATTCATGCACCCCACATGCCTACTTGTTGCCAGTGCCACATGACATGCCCCGTCAACGATGCTCATTCTCCCTGAAACTACTTTTCAAAAGTACTATTTACCCGGGTCCGGCAGGCTTCGGGACCCGCCACCGCTACTACCCCTCTCCACCCACCCCCATTGAAGGCAGTGGCACTTCAACTTTGGTCTATGACTAAGAAGGTACTGCTTCTACATCAGCCTCTCTCCCCACACTGCTATGTTCTAGGCTAGGGAGAGAGGCTGCTGCAGAAGAGGGGGAACGATCACACCTCACCCCCACCCACTGGGTCTGCCAATGCAGCCGCACATAGAAAGTCATTTTTATATTTTCTAAGGAGGGGACTTGGTCACAACTTTCTTAGCTGTCAGCGCCCCTGTTAGTACCTTGACTATCCAGCAGCTTGTTTTCACTCATGGTAACTCATAGATTCTGAGCTAAGTGCCCCAAGGCTATAGTTTAACCGCTCATGGACAGCTGCAATAAAGCCCAAAGGGCTTACCATAGATTTCTGATTGCACCTCAGGAGGTGAGTGCAGTGGGTAATTGACTATACCCCACCCCGGTGACAAAGGGGCTACTGTAGTACAACTGTGAAAAAAATTATGTTTGCAAACTTTTTTTGTTTGATTTGCAGTGAAAAATTGGGCCGGTACTTTCTCCCATCAAGCAACAGCTGGAAGGCTGTAACCCTTTGTCATATGAAATAAAACTAATGGTGTGTACACACGGTGAGATATTTTCTTACGATTTTGACTATATAGTCAAAATCGTAAGAAGAGTTAGTGCAGATCGCAAGGTGAAAGTCACCTTGCAATCCCGAATCGATGCCGATGCGCACGGTCAGCATCGCAAGCCTAGATAGACTGTGTAGGCAAGTCAATTTTGACTATCTCTATAGAAGAGATAGTCAAAATTGACACTTAGCCAAAATTGCACGTAGTCAGTATCGCAAGCACAGTCATTATGTGCTTGCGATGCCGACCTAGCCCCTGTCGCATGGGTCTGGGACTCAGGGTCAACAACAAAAAGGTTGACACACCTTAGGTCGACGCCAATTGGTCGACACACCTTAGGTCGACATGGACAAAGGTCGACATGGACAAAAGGTCGACAGGAACAAGGTCGACGTGAAAAAAGGTCGACATGAGTTTTTTATGTTTTTTTGGTGTCGCTTTCTTCGTAGAGTGACCGGGAACCCCAATTAGTGCACCGCGTCCCTTCGCATGGTGCCTTCGCTCCTCTACCGCTTCGCTCGGCACAGATTACCGTTCAAATCGTAGTCCACGTAGATCGTTAAGTATGAAAAGGTTCAAAACAAGAAAAAAAATCGTGAAAAACTCATGTCGACCTTTTTCCATGTCGACCTTGTCCCCGTCGACCTTTTGTCCATGTCGACCTTTTGTCCATGTCGACCTAAGGTGTGTCGACCAATTGGCATCGACCTTAGATGTGTCGACCTTTTTGTTGTCGACCTGGAGTCCGGATACCTGTCGCATAGTAAGAATCGGGCATAGCCCGAATCTCACCTTTTGTATGCACCTTAAGACTGCACTGTTAGATTATACTCACTATCTATGGATGGATCCATATTATTCTGCCACAGTACTATATTTCTTTGGCTATGTCCCCAATATTATGGGCCACACTCCTTTTGATAGTGGAAAACTTGTATTGTTTAGGTTATCAGTATAAAAATATTTGTTGATATTACTTTGCACATTTTATACTACATGCTATGTAAGGATTCTTTCTGTTGTAATATTAAAGTCCCTTGTATATTTATAATATGCTAGTTCAAATAATATCCTAATCCCTTCTGACATCTGCACCAGTACACATTTTACCCGTGTGAAAACAGGATTTTTCTTCTGCTACAGCCCAAAATGTCTGGGGTGCGCAGGAAATGGTAATTACATGCTACCATGTGATGAATAAGGCTTTGCTATAGAAATAGCATATCATAATATTCATGCATTTAGGTCATTATAGAACTAAGTTGTTATTGTGGGTTACCCAGTGAGGTCACTGTGTAATGGAAGGTGGACATTCAGAATTTGATCAAAATGTGCACTAAGTATATGCTGTTTATTTCACATACAGTATATTAATAATACACAGATGTTTGTTATTGTGATGTTATGTCTATAGAGGTAACGTGTGCATCCTTATACTGGTTTATGTATACAGCGGTGATGCATCTTCTTATATATTTGAGGAATGCGGGTGTTCATATGAAACCCCTTTAATTATAGAATGAAATTTATAGATGTGTCCGCATATTTATTTATTTATTAATTAACAATTTCTTACATAGCGCAGCATATTCTGTTTTGTGCTTTACTACTGGAACACCAGTAATAAAACAAAACTGGGTAATAACAGACAGACATAGAGGTAGGAAGGCCCTGTTCGCAAGTTTACAATATATAATATACATTGAGCATCTTTACGCAATACTGCGTGAGACGGTAATACTTTTCGTTCAGTTTTGTGTGTTAGTCGCATCGCAGATGCAGTATAAAGCCACTTACAGTGTATTAGAGTCTGGGCTGCGACTTTAATAGGAATTGGTATAACACACGTACAAAGAGCAGCAGCTTTGCAAATGCAATCCCTAGCAAAGCAAATGCAGTAGGAGGTGTTAAATACCTCCTTGCTGGATTGGGATCCCAGCGCTGCAACTGTGTCGCAGCTTGGGATCAACATCGCAACCGGTTCCTCGCAGACTGCCAGCTCAGGCTGGTCATTGCACAGCGATTTCTGAGGCCAAGGAAACTGCGCCTCATGATGCAGTCCTTGGCCTCGCCACTCCTGGAAAACAGGGGCGACACCCGTCCCTCCCCCTGAACTCCTCTGCTTGTCAATCAGGCAGAGGCATTCGCATATCTGCGCATGCGTAGTTTCCCAATACTCGTGAAACTGCAAGATCAATTTTTGGGAGCCTCCTGGCCATTTCGGGAAAGTAGGCAAGTATGACTAAGACACACATTTTGAGGGAAAAAGACAATCGCACAACCGAGTTGCATAGGACCAGGCGTGCCAAGTGGAGCTATTCGCCATGACTGAAGCCACAGTATAAAAGGACACATCTGTACATTTGTTTGCTACAGTACACCAATTCCTGCTCACAAGAATATAATTCTCCATAATACCAATGCTGTCAGAATATGGCGTCCTTTGCAAATCAGAAAAAAAAACTGGGAGAGCAGCACATTCTTATTTGCACAAATGAATCTATTTCTGTGACATGCACCTCTTAGGGTACTCGCGTGCATTTTGATGTTGGATTCTAGCCAGTTGGATGCTTTGCACAACCTGTTTATGGCTTGTGGGCTATATGGGGGTGATTCAGAGCTAATCGCTGTGCTGCTAATTTTGTTGTCCTGCGATCAGATAGTCGCGCCCAGGGGGAGTGTAAATTCGCCCTGTGCAAGTGTGTGATACCATGTGTACACCGGGCAAAAATATCCCTCAGTCAGTGGACAGCTGCAAATCCGTTTGCAATTCACTCACCATCTAATGGTTTTTCCAGTGTCTGCAGTGTGTGCGCAGCCCAGGACTTACTCCTACAGTGCAAAGAAATCAGGCTGATCGGGGCCGGAGCTGACGTCACACACCCTCCCAGGAAATGCTTGGAAATGCCTGCATTTTTCATGACACTCCCAGAAAACGGTCAGTTACCACCCAAGAACGGCCTCTTCCTGTCAATCAGCATGCGAATGGCTGTGCAATCGAAATTTTCACACCAGCTTGTTGCTGTTTTGTGACACGCGTGCACATTGGGGTGCATACACATGCACAGTCATTCGATAATCGGCTGCTGTGCAAAAACGCATAGCAGCGATCAGGTCTGAATCGGGCCCTATGATAGAGAGGCAACTGAACTATCACAGGAGGGTTGGCAGCCGCCCACAGTACACCCTACCCCCAGCTCCATCTCACTTACTGTTTGTTGGACGGGTGTAGTATACACATTTGATTTAACGTTCAGAGTGTCGTCACAAAAACCACCCTAATGTCACAAAACCTTCCTTAATGCAAATACTGTATGTTCACAATGTAGACATAATAACACCAACATTTTGAACAAGTTGCCTGTAGACATGCTGAATGTCACCATTACAAGCCCAACATTATGGATGTTGACAATGTGACTGCATGGCGAATGAAGAAAATGGCAGCAACTGTTCAGATTAATGAGGTAATTAGTGTTAATGTTTAGAAAAATATGTTTCTTGGCAAAAAAAAAGTTTTTGTTAACTTGCAAATGATCATAAATACCGTATGTATTTAGTTCTTAGTCCGCATCATCACTGACCTGGAGATAAAAATGTCAGATCTCAAACACAGATCTTTGTGTCCTGCAGCGCTGCCGATGGTTGTTGTTTCATGTATACACACGTAAGATTACTTAAAAACATTTGTGTTTTATGGGTATGAAAACTGCAAAGCAAGCTTTCTGATTCCTGAATTCCTAAACACCTGAGCGAAAGCTGTTATCTTCCGCCAGCTGCCTGGTAATATCATACCTCCCAACATGACCCTCTCCAGGAGGGACACAATGCTCTGCTTCTGAACTTCCCTCTTAATTTATGATTGCCGGCACCTGTGTTGAACAGATTAAAGGATAAGAAAGGTGTTTCAGCACAGGTGATGGCAATCATAGATTAAGAGGGAAGTCCAGGAGCAGAGCATTCTGTCCCTCCTGGAGAGGGTCATGTTGGGAGGTATGTAATATGAATAGTAATTAGCAGGTCCTATGTGTATTACTAATAGAGAAGGATTATATGGGTGGGGGGGGGGGGGAGGGGGGGGAGTATCTGCCATATCCAATTGTAGAACTAGCAGTCTTTAAAAACAATACAATACTACAGTATAATTTCTGGAAGCCAGAGCTCTTTTGGCCTTCATCATTATCATTTTTTTCTTTCTTCCAGGCACTTTTTATTTGGGGCGTAGCCAGAACTTTGTGGACCCCATTGCACCAATTTGAAGGGGCCCCTGCCCAAATGCTTCTAGAGAGACACCTCTGCACAGAAGTTATTAATTGTGTGCCCCATAATAGTGCTCTAGCAGTAGCGGATCTTGCTACGCGCACGCAGGATTTTTGCCCGGGGCGCCGCCTTCCGGAAGTCGCCGCCACGATCCGGAGGGCGCCGCCGCTTGTAGCAAGATCCGCTACTGGTGAATCCCGGTCCTCGGTAGATGCTGTGCAGTGCGATTATGCCGTGCTGTGCGCGATGAAGTCATCGCGCACCGCACAACATTGTAGGAGAGGCATATGATTGACCTCTAGTGTCTATGTGGTGCTATGGGAGAGACGTCATGACGTCTCTCCCATAGATCAGAGGAGGAGCGGCGCTGGCGGCCGGAGACGGAGGACAGCAACAGTCGGGAATCAGGAGCGGGGATGGTGAGTATTAATTATTTTTTTATTTTTTATTTTTGTAAGCGGCGCAACTCTACTGGGGGCACAAACGGGGGCACAACTCTACTGGGGGCACAAACGGGGGCACAACTCTACTGGGGGCACAAACGGGGGCACAACTCTACTGGGGGCACAAACGGGGGCACAACTCTACTGGGGGCACAAACAGGGCACAACTCTATTGGGGGAAAGAACGGGGGCTTAACTCCACAGGGGGCATAACTGACCACGCCCCTTTATGAAGCCACACCCCTAATTTTGCCCGGGGTGCCACAAGGGCTAGAACCGTCCCTGTGCTCTAGTTAATTTTCTGAATCATAGTAGCATCCTAGTTCATATACCTCCCAACTTTTCACAGTATGGATCCGGGACCTGCAGCACCAGAGGCACGGTCGTGGTCGAAAAAAGGGTACGGGGCATCATGAGGGTTGGGATCATCCTCAGGTGGAGGGGTGGGGCCTAACATTGCGACCCCCGTTTTTCATCATTTTGGGGGCGTGCCCAGCGCTCGATGAGCAGCTGGTCAGCCCCCGGTTAACCCTCCCTGCAATGATAGATGCCGTGCGCATGCAGAGCAGAGCATCGGTGATCGCTGGCACTCCCAATCTGCCCCCCTGCCCGCGGGACACTGCGGCCCGCCGGTGGGACAGCAGTGCAGTGTCTAATTAGTGCGACTGTCCCGCTGTATTCAGGACAGTTGGGAGGTATGTGTTAAGTCACATTGTATGGCTGTTGTACACATTATGCAACACAGTACCAATAATTCAAATGATGACATACAATGTCGCCAGGTCATATTATGTCACATTAGAGAGTCCCAGTTTATATTATGCCACACTATAGTGCCTCCACTTCATATTGTGCCGCATTACAGTGCCCTAGTTCATATTATGTAACATTATATTGCCCTCCAGTTCATTTTATACCATATATTACAATGAGCGGATCCAGGAGCGGATCTAGATATATTGTAGGCCCTAAGGCAAAAGTTAGTAAGTGACCCTATGTACCACCTAATGGTGAAAAATGTATAGAACAAATGTAACTTTGACAGGGAATGTGGGCTCCTCTTAGCTCTGGACCCCATAGCAGATGCACTACCTGCACCCTTGGTAGCTATGCCCTAGCTTTTAACGCTCTACAGCAATTTTGTCACTACTGTTTTGTAGTGATGTGCACCTGAAATTTTTCGGGTTTTGTGTTTTGGTTTTGGGTTCGGTTCCGTGGCCGTGTTTTGGGTTCGAACGCGTTTTGGCAAAACCTCACCAAATTTTTTTTGTCGGATTCGGGTGTGTTTTGGATTCGGGTGTTTTTTTCAACAGCTTAAATCATAGAATTTGGGGGTCATTTTGATCCCATAGTATTATTAACCTCAATAACCATAATTTCCACTCATTTTCAGTCTATTCTGAACACCTCACACCTCACAATATTATTTTTAGTCCTAAAATTTGCACCGAGGTCGCTGGATGGCTAAGCTAAGTGACACAAGTGGCCGACACAAACACCTGGCCCATCTAGGAGTGGCACTGCAGTGTCACGCAGGATGGCCCTTCCAAAAAATACTCCCCAAACAGCACATGACGCAAAGAAAAAAAGAGGCGCAATGAGGTAGCTGTGTGACGACTAAGCTAAGCGACCCTAGTGGCCGACACAAACACCTGGCCCATCTAGGAGTGGCACTGCAGTGTCAGACAGGATGGCACTTAAAAAAATACTCCCCAAACAGCACATGACGCAAAGAAAAATGAAAGAAAAAAGAGGTGCAAGATGGAATTGTCCTTGGGCCCTCCCACCCACCCTTATGTTGTAAAAACAGGACATGCAAACTTTAACGAACCCATCATTTCAGCGACAGGGTCTGCCACACGACTGTGACTGAAATGACTGGTTGGTTTGGGCCCCCACCAAAAAAGAAGCAATCAATCTCTCCTTGCACAAACTGGCTCTACAGAGGCAAGATGTCCACCTCATCATCATCGTCAGATTCATCACCCCTTTCACTGTGTACATCCCCCTCCTCACAGATTATTAATTCGTCCCCACTGGAATCCACCATCTCAGGTCCCCGTGTACTTTCTGGAGGCAATTGCTGCTGGTGAATGTCTCCATGGAGGAATTGATTCTAATTCATTTTAATGAACATCATCTTCTCCACATTTTCTGGAAGTAACCTCGTACGCCGATTGCTGACAAGGTGAGCGGCGGCACTAAACACTCTTTCGGAGTACACACTGGAGGGAGGGCAACTTAGGTAAAATAAAGCCAGTTTGTGCAAGGGCCTCCAAATTGCCTCTTTTTCCTGCCAGTATACGTACGGACTGTCTGACGTGCCTACTTGGATGCGGTCACTCATATAATCCTCCACCATTCTTTCAATGGTGAGAGAATCATATGCAGTGACAGTAGACGACATGTCAGTAATCGTTGGCAGGTCCTTCAGTCCGGACCAGATGTCAGCATCAGCAGTCGCTCCAGACTGCCCTGCATCACCGCCAGCGGGTGGGCTCGGAATTCGTAGCCTTTTCCTTGCACCCCCAGTTGCGGGAGAATGTGAAGGAGGAGATGTTGACGGGTCGCGTTCCGCTTGACTTGACAATTTTCTCACCAGGAGTTCTTTGAACCTCTGCAGACTTGTGTCTGCCGGAAAGAGAGATCCAACGTAGGTTTTAAATCTAGGATCGAGCACGGTGGCCAAAATGTAGTGCTCTGATTTCAACAGATTGACCACCCGTGAATCCTGGTTAAGCGAATGAAGGGCTCCATCCACAAGTCCCACATGCCTAGCGGAATCGCTCTGTTTTAGCTCCTCCTTCAATGCCTCCAGCTTCTTCTGCAAAAGCCTGATGAGGGGAATGACCTGACTCAGGCTGGCAGTGTCTGAACTGACTTCACGTGTGGCAAGTTGAAAAAGGTTGCAGAACCTTGCACAACGTTGAAATCATTCTCCACTGCGCTTGAGACAGGTGCATTCCACCTCCTTTGCCTATATCGTGGCCAGATGTATATGCTTGAATGGCCTTTTGCTGCTCCTGCATCCTCTGAAGCATATAGAGGGTTGAATTCCACCTCGTTACCACCTCTTGCTTCAGATGATGGCAGGGCAGGTTCAGGTGTTTTTGGTGGTGCTCCAGTCTTCTGTACGCGGTGCCTGTACGCCGAAAGTGGCCCGCAATTCTTCTGGCCACCGACAGCATCTCTTGCACGCCCCTGTCGTTTTTTAAATAATTCTGCACCACCAAATTCAAGGTATGTGCAAAACATGGAACGTGCTGGAATTTGCCCAGATGTAATGCACGCACAATATTGCTGGCGTTGTCCGATGCCACAAATCCCCAGGAGAGTCCAATTGGGGTAAGCCATTCTGCGATGATCTTCCTCAGTTGCCGTAAGAGGTTTTCAGCTGTGTGCGTATTCTGGATAGCGGTGATACAAAGCGTAGCCTGCCTAGGAACGAGTTGGCGTTTGCGAGATGCTGCTACTGGTGCCGCCGCTGCTGTTCTTGCAGCGGGAGGCAATACATCTACCCAGTGGGCTGTCACAGTCATGTAGTCCTGAGTCTGCCCTGCTCCACTTGTCCACATGTCCGTGGTTAAGTGGACATTGGGTACAACTGCATTTTTTAGGACACTGGTGAGTCTTTTTCTGACGTCCGTGTACATTCTCGGTATCGCTTGCCTAGAGAAGTGGAACCTAGATGGTATTTGGTAACGGGGGCACACTACCTCAAGCAATTGTCTAGTTCCCTGTGATCTAACGGCGGATACTGGACGCACGTCTAATACCAACATAGTTGTCAAGGCCTCAGTTATCCGCTTTGCAACAGGGTGACTGCTGTGATATTTCATCTTCCTCGCAAAGGACTGTTGGACAGTCAATTGCTTACTGGAAGTAGTACAAGTGGTCTTCCGACTTCCCCTCTGGGATGACGATCGACTCCCAGCAGCAACAACAGCAGCGCCAGCAGCAGTAGGCGTTACACTCAAGGATGCATCGGAGGAATCCCAGGCAGGAGAGGACTCGTCAGACTTGCCAGTGACATGGCCTGCAGGACTATTGGCTTTCCTGGGTAAGGAGGAAATTGACACTGATGGAGTTGGTGGTGTGGTTTGCGCGAGCTTGGTTACAAGAGGAAGGGATTTACTGGTCAGTGGACTGCTTCCGCTGTCGCCCAAAGTTTTTGAACTTGTCACTGACTTATTATGAATGCGCTGCAGGTGACGTATAAGGGAGGATGTTCCGAGGTGGTTAACGTCCTTACCCCTACTTATTACAGCTTGACAAAGGCAACACACGGCTCGACACCAGTTGTCCGCATTTCTGTTGAAATAATTCCACACTGAAGAGCTGATTTTTTTTGTATTTTGACCAGACATGTCAATGGACATATTCCTCCCACGGACAACAGGTGTCTCCCCGGGTGCCTGACTTAAACAAACCACCTCACCATCAGAATCCTCCTTGTCAATTTCCTCCCCATCGCCAGCAACACCCATATCCTCATCCTGGTGTACTTCAACAGTGACATCTTCAATTTGACTATCAGGAACTGGACTGCGGGTGCTCCTTCCAGCACTTGCAGGGGGCGTGCAAATGGTGGAAGGCGCAAGCTCTTCCCGTCCAGTGTTGGGAAGGTCAGGCATCGCAACCGACACAATTGGACTCTCCTTTGGGATTTGGGATTTCGAAGAACGCACAGTTCTTTGCTGTGCTTTTGCCGCAAGTCTTTTCTTTTTTCTAGCGAGAGGATGAGTGCTTCCATCCTCATGTGAAGCTGAACCACTAGCCATGAACATAGGCCAGGGCCTCAGCCGTTCCTTGCCACTCCGTGTCGTAAATGGCATATTGGCAAGTTTACGCTTCTCCTCAGACGCTTTTAATTTTGATTTTTGGGTCATTTTTTTACTGATCTTTTGTGTTTTGGATTTTACATGCTCTGTACTATGACATTGGGCATCGGCCTTGGCAGACGACGTTGATGGCATTTCATCGTCTCGGCCATGACTAGTGGCAGCAGCTTCAGCACGAGGTGGAAGTGGATCTTTGTTACAAACCTGCAGCGGCCGCGGCGGCCGCGCTTGTCCCTACGGGTGGTCTGGTCTGCCCGGCGCCTCGTTCCCCCTGGCGGTCTCCGGATTCAGTGGCGGGTCGGCGCTGCTCCCCGGCGGCTTCCCGGAAGCAGGGACGCCGCCATCGCAAGTGAGGGCAAGCAGGCGGAGCAGGTCTGACGTCACCTGCCTGCTCCGTCAATCAGGCTGGGGCGGGGAGTTTAAAAGCGGATACCAGGCAGAGATCCGGTGCCTGAGTATCTTCGTTTCTCCTTCGGAAGCTGTGATTCCAGAGCTCCCTCGTCCTGTGCCTCCAAGCATCCTGTGCCTCCAAGCTCGTCCTGTGCCTCCAAGCATCCTGTACCTCCAAGCATCCCGTGCCTCCAAGCACCTCCGTGCCTCCAAGCACCTCCGTGCCTCCAAGCACCTCCGTGCCTCCAAGCACCCCGTGCCTCCAAGCACCTCCGTGCCTCCAAGCACCTCCGTGCCTCCAAGCACCTCCGTGCCTCCAAGCACCTCGTGCCTCCAAGCACCTCCGTGCCTCCAAGTACCTCCGTGCCTCCAAGTACCCTCGTGCCTTCAAGCACCTCCGTGCCTCCAAGCACCTCGTGCCTCCAAGCACCTCCGTGCCTCCAAGCACCTCCGTGCCTCCAAGCACCTCCGTGCCTCCAAGCACCTCGTGCCTCCAAGCATCTCCGTACCTCCAGGGGCCTCCTAGCACGCCCTGTACTTCCAGCACCTCAGAACCCCAATACCGCGGAGCCTCCGACATCACGGTACCTCTAATATCTCAGTACCCCAGCCTTCAGTATTTCTACGAGTCTTGTCTTACAGGAGACCGTCAAGAACTCCTCTGTGCCTCCCGCCTGCCGACGTAGTCCTGCATGAGGAAGACCTACATCCGGCCATCCCTACTGCGACCCAGTGGCGGTTCCTCTTCCCGGTCATCGGAAGAAGCCCCGAGTCCACAACACTCCCAAACCAGGTCAGTGATAGTATACTCAGGCCTAATGGACTCGGGGATTCGGAACACGGACTCGAGTGCCATCCAGAACCTGGCTTCCCGAGTACAAAGTCAGGAGGCGGCGCAAGGCCAGGTGATGCAGTACCTCCAGCAGTTGTCCGGACGTCTGGATCAGATCCAGGCGTCTCTGGCCTCAGTAATTCCGGCTCCTGCTCCAGTGGTCGCACCAGTTGTCGTTGCCAGTAATGTTCAACCATCGGCTGGTATCACTCCACGTCTTCAGTTGCCTACTCCGTCCCGCTATAATGGGAATCCCAAAAATTGCCGCGGTTTCTTGAACCAATGCGAGGTACATTTCGAGCTACTTGCACACAACTTTCCTACAGACCGGTCCAAGGTAGCATATATCATTTCTTTATTGGAAGGTTCTGCTCTGGATTGGGTGTCTCCACTATGGGAACGGTCCGATCCCATGGTTTCCAACTATACCAACTTCATCTCGTCCTTTCGAAGGATTTTCGACGAACCCGGCAGAATGACCACGGCTTCTTCCGATTTGCTCCATGTTCGGCAAGGCGCCCGTTCCGTGGGCCAGTATGTGGTTCATTTCCAGACCATTGCTTCCGAACTACGCTGGAATAATGACGCCCTGAGAGCTGCCTTCTGGAACGGTCTTTCCGACCGGCTGAAAGATGAGCTGGTTACTAGAGATCTGCCGGATCCATTAGAAGATTTGATTTCTCTGTGCGTCAAGGTGGATCTTCGGATGCAAGAGCGTGGAAGAGAACGTAGCCATTCAGATCGTCCCAGGCTCCGGAATCCTACTCCTAGGCCGGTGGCCTCACCTAGCTCAGATGAGCCCATGCAAATTAACCGCTCCCGACTGTCTCCAGAAGAACGACAGCGTCGTCGTGAGGGTAAACTCTGCCTTTACTGTGGAGCCGCAGATCATTTTCTTAAATCTTGTAAAGTCCGTCCGGGAAACGGGCAGTCCTAGCTTGTTCCGGAGGAGTCAAGCTGGGAGTTGCGACAAAAGCTTCTCCAACTTCGGACTGTTTGCTTCCAGTAACTCTAGTCTCCAACTCAGTCTCCAAGTCTTGTGAAGCCCTATTGGACTCCGGAGCTGCGGGGAACTTCGTTTCTTCCATCTGTGCCCAAAGTTTGGGTTTGAAGTTACGGCCTATCGAGCGGCCAATCTCACTGACGGCTATCAATGGGACTAGAATTGCCAAAGGTCTTATAAGGTGGCGCACGGGGCCAGTTAAGCTGCAGGTCGGGGCTCTACATCAGGAAGATTTGGAACTCTTGGTAATCCCAGAAATGTCCCATGATCTAGTTCTTGGAATACCTTGGCTAAAAAGTCATAATCCCCACATCGACTGGAAGTCGTCACAAATTCTGTCCTGGAGTTCCTTTTGTCACACTAATTGTCTTACTCCTGTCTGTCCGCTCCGTGTCACTTCCAAGACGGATGAAGAGCACATTCCGGAGGCATATCAAGGGTACAAGGACGTGTTTTCGGAACAAGCTGCGGACCTATTACCACCTCACAGGCCTTGGGACTGCTCTATTGACCTTGTCCCAGGGAAGACGCCACCCCGTGGTCGCACATATCCTCTGTCTCTTCCTGAGACCCAAGCCATGTCGGAGTATATTAAGTCCAATCTGCTCAAAGGATTCATTCGCCCCTCTTCCTCCCCTGCTGGTGCAGGCTTCTTTTTTGTGAAGAAAAAAGACGGAGGGTTGAGACCATGCATCGACTACCGCGGCCTAAATGACATTACTATTAAGAATAAGTACCCTTTGCCACTAATCACAGAGTTATTTGATAGGGTTCGTGGGGCCCGCATTTTTTCCAAACTCGACTTGAGAGGAGCTTATAATCTTATACGCATCCGAGAGGGGGATGAATGGAAGACTGCCTTTAATACCCGAGATGGGCATTACGAATACTTGGTGATGCCATTTGGTCTTAGTAATGCTCCCGCGGTTTTCCAGGGATTCGTCAATGAAATCTTTCGTGATATGCTGTATCAGAGCGTTGTGGTATATTTGGACGACATATTGATTTTTTCCAAGAATCTTGTCGAACACAGGTTACAAGTCAAAGAAGTACTACACCGTTTACGAGAGAATCATCTCTACGCCAAGCTCTCCAAGTGTACATTTGAAGTAACATCTATTCCGTTCCTCGGTTATGTCATCTCGGGGACGGAGCTTCGCATGGATCCGGAAAAGTTATCTGCCATTCGTGACTGGACTCAACCTCTTTCCCTGAAAGCAATACAAAGATTCCTGGGCTTTGCGAACTACTACAGGAAATTCATTAAGGGTTTCTCCACCATTGTTGCGCCCATTACTGCCCTGACGAGGAAGAGTTCCAATCCTAGTCTGTGGTCCCCGGAAGCCATTTTAGCTTTTTCTCGTTTAAAATTAGCCTTCATGACGGCTCCAGTTCTCAAACAACCAGATTTCGATGAACCCTTCTTCTTAGAAGTTGATGCGTCTTCAGTCGGAGTTGGGGCTGTTCTCTCCCAGTATTCCTCTGATAAGAAACTACATCCGTGTGGCTTCCATTCTCGTAAGTTCTCTCCGGCCGAACGGAACTACACTATTGGAGACCAGGAACTCTTGGCAATCAAGTCTGCCTTGGAAGAATGGAGATATCTTCTGGAAGGGGCTAAACACGTGTTTACTATCTACACAGATCACAAGAATTTGCTGTACATCAAATCCGCACAGTGCTTGAATCCTCGCCAGGCAAGATGGGCACTTTTCTTTTCCCGATTCTCGTTCATTATCAAGTACCGGGCCGGGAGTCTCAATATTAAAGCAGATGCACTTTCTCGTTCACAAGTTTCCTCTGACGAGGATGAACCTCCGGAGCGGGGTTTAATTCTGAATCCAGTTTCTGTCTCTGTTGCTTTAACTACTCCAGCTCCTCCTCCTGGAAGAATGTCCGTACCAGCTAGATTCCGCTCAAGGATACTACTGTGGGTCCATAACTCCAAGTTTTCCGGTCATCCCGGCGCTCAGAAGATGTACAAGTTTCTGCAAAGATCTTACTGGTGGAACACCATGAGGAAGGATGTACAAGATTGCGTTAATTCCTGTCCCCAATGTACACAACACAAATCTCCTCGTTTGCCTCCTGCAGGGTTACTTCGTCCTCTGCCTATCCCTGTGAGACCCTGGACTCACATTTCCATGGACTTCGTCACTGACCTGCCCTGTTCCAAAGGTTTCAACACCGTTTGGGTTATCGTTGACCGTTTTTCGAAGATGGCACACTTTGTGCCCTTGACTGGTCTTCCAACAGCACCGAAACTGGCACTACTGTTTATCCGAGAACATTTTCGTTTGCATGGGTTGCCACAAGAGATTGTTTCTGACCGAGGAGTACAGTTCACCGCCAGGTTTTGGAAAGCCCTTTGTTCGACTCTGCAAATCAAACTTAAATTTTCGTCTGCTTATCATCCCCAAACAAATGGACAAACGGAACGTGTCAATCAGGATCTAGAGACTTTTCTTCGTCTGTACCTCTCTCCTTCACAGGACAATTGGGTGGAGTTGCTGCCTTGGGCGGAGTTTGCCCACAACCATTTGTTTCATTCTTCCACTGGGGAATCACCATTTTTCGTCAATTACGGGTTCCATCCCCGTGTTCCGGAATTTCCAAGCCTTCCGTTAGTAGAGGTTCCTGCTGTAGTATCCACTCTACGACACTTTGGACAAATTTGGAGGAAGGTTCATGCCAATCTTAAGCAGGTTTCGGCTCGGTACAAGTTCTTCGCAGATAAGAAACGGCGAGCTGCACCTCAATATAAAGTTGGGGACAGGGTATGGCTGTCCACACGGAACCTCCGGCTGAAGGTGCCTACCATGAAATTCGCTCCAAGGTTCATCGGGCCCTACCCTGTGCTAAAAGTCTTAAATCCTGTGGTCTGTAAACTGGGTTTGCCTGCCCATCTTCGAGTACCTAACGCCTTTCATGTTTCTCTACTCCGTCCCCTCGTTCTGAATCGGTTCCACTCAGCACTCCCTAGGTCAACGTCAGTAGTGGCAGAAGCCGGAGCAGAGTTTGAAATCAAAGCTATTCTTGACTCCCGTTATCTTCATAAAAAATTACAGTACTTGGTGGACTGGAAGGGTTACGGTCCTGAGGAAAGAAGTTGGATTGGAGCTACTGAAGTAATGGCTCCTCGTCTGATTCGGATCTTCCACTCCAAACATCCGACTAAGCCCGGGAAGTGTCCAGGGGCCACTCCTGGAGGAGGGGGTACTGTTACAAACCTGCAGCGGCCGCGGCGGCCGCGCTTGTCCCTACGGGTGGTCTGGTCTGCCCGGCGCCTCGTTCCCCCTGGCGGTCTCCGGATTCAGTGGCGGGTCGGCGCTGCTCCCCGGCGGCTTCCCGGAAGCAGGGACGCCGCCATCGCAAGTGAGGGCAAGCAGGCGGAGCAGGTCTGACGTCACCTACCTGCTCCGTCAATCAGGCTGGGGCGGGGAGTTTAAAAGCGGATACCAGGCAGAGATCCGGTGCCTGAGTATCTTCGTTTCTCCTTCGGAAGCTGTGATTCCAGAGCTCCCTCGTCCTGTGCCTCCAAGCATCCTGTGCCTCCAAGCTCGTCCTGTGCCTCCAAGCATCCTGTACCTCCAAGCATCCCGTGCCTCCAAGCACCTCCGTGCCTCCAAGCACCTCCGTGCCTCCAAGCACCTCCGTGCCTCCAAGCACCCCGTGCCTCCAAGCACCTCGTGCCTCCAAGCACCTCCGTGCCTCCAAGCACCTCCGTGCCTCCAAGCACCTCCGTGCCTCCAAGCACCTCGTGCCTCCAAGCACCTCCGTGCCTCCAAGTACCTCCGTGCCTCCAAGTACCCTCGTGCCTTCAAGCACCTCCGTGCCTCCAAGCACCTCGTGCCTCCAAGCACCTCCGTGCCTCCAAGCACCTCCGTGCCTCCAAGCACCTCGTGCCTCCAAGCATCTCCGTACCTCCAGGGGCCTCCTAGCACGCCCTGTACTTCCAGCACCTCAGAACCCCAATACCGCGGAGCCTCCGACATCACGGTACCTCTAATATCTCAGTACCCCAGCCTTCAGTATTTCTACGAGTCTTGTCTTACAGGAGACCGTCAAGAACTCCTCTGTGCCTCCCGCCTGCCGACGTAGTCCTGCATGAGGAAGACCTACATCCGGCCATCCCTACTGCGACCCAGTGGCGGTTCCTCTTCCCGGTCATCGGAAGAAGCCCCGAGTCCACAACACTCCCAAACCAGGTCAGTGATAATCTTGATCTTTCCCTATTTTTTTAACCTCCACATTTTTGTTCTCCATATTTTAATGCGCACAACTAAAAGCCACCACAGGTATACAATGTAGATGGATGGATAGTATACTATAGTATAGTATTATATTACTTATGGAGGACGAGTGCACTGACGACACAGAGGTAGGTACAGCCGTGGCCTACCGTACTGCTTATATATATAATATACTGTATATAACGGACCTGGTGGACACTGTCAGCAGACTGCTAAACTAGTATGAAGAAAAAAAAACCCACCACAGGTAGGTAGGTATACAATACAATGTAGATGGATGGATAGTAAGTATAGTATTATATTACTTATGGACGACGAGTGCACTGACGACACAGAGGTAGGTACAGCCGTGGCCTACCGTACTGCTTATATATATATAATATACTGTATATAATGGACCTGGTGGACACTGTCAGCAGACTGCTAAACTAGTATGAAGAAAAAAAACCCCACCACAGGTAGGTAGGTATACAATACAATGTAGATGGATGGATAGTAAGTATAGTATTATATTACTTATGGACGATGAGTGCACTGACGACACAGAGGTAGGTACAGCCGTGGACTACCGTACTGCTTATATATATAATATACTGTATATAGCGGACCTGGTGGACACTGTCAGCAGACTGCTAAACTAGTATGAAGAAAAAAAAAACCACCACAGGTAGGTAGGTATACAATACAATGTAGATGGATGGATAGTAAGTATAGTATTATATTACTTATGGACGACGAGTGCACTGACGACACAGAGGTAGGTACAGCCGTGGCCTACCGTACTGCTTATATATATAATATACTGTATATAACGGACCTGGTGGACACTGTCAGCAGACTGCTAAACTAGTATGAAGAAAAAAAACCCCACCACGGGTAGGTATACAATAATGTAGATGGATGGATAGTAAGTATAGTATTATATTACTTATGGACGACGAGTGCACTGACGACACAGAGGTAGGTACAGCTGTGGCCTACCGTACTGCTTATATATATAATATACTGTATATAACGGACCTGGTGGACACTGTCAGCAGACTGCTAAACTAGTATGAAGAAAAAAAAACCCACCACAGGTAGGTAGGTATACAATACAATGTAGATGGATGGATAGTAAGTATAGTATTATATTACTTATGGACGACGAGTGCACTGACGACACAGAGGTAGGTACAGCCGTGGCCTACCGTACTGCTTATATATATAATATACTGTATATAATGGACCTGGTGGACACTGTCAGCAGACTGCTAAACTAGTATGAAGAAAAAAAACCCCACCACAGGTAGGTATACAATACAATGTAGATGGATAGATAGTAAGTATAGTATTATATTACTTATGGACGACGAGTGCACTGACAACACAGAGGTAGGTACAGCCGTGGCCTACCGTACTGCTTATATATATAATATACTGTATATAACGGACCTGGTGGACACTGTCAGTAGACTGCTAAACTAGTATGAAGGAAAAAAAAACACCACAGGAGTGTTTTTCAGGCAGACAAACGTATACTGGACTGGTGGTCACTGTCAGCAAAACTGTACACTGTACTCCTGCTATAACTGCTCCCCAGTCCCCACAATTAGGCAGTGTGAGCAGTGCACTCAGCACAGATATATCATGCAGCAGTGCAGCACACTGAGCACAGATATGGTGGAGCGTTTTTTTTTAAGGCAGAGAAACAAAGGATTAAACTAACTCACTGGTGGTAAACCCTGCACTGTACTCCCTAACAGCTGCTCTCCGTCCCCAATCCTCCCCACATAACTAAGTCACTCAGTTTACTCTGTTCTTTTCTAATATAACGGAGAGGACGCCAGCCACGTCCTTTCCCTATCAATCTCAATGCACGTGTGAAAATGGCGGCGACGCGCAGCTCCTTATATAGAATCCGAATCTCGCGAGAATCCGACAGCGGGATGATGACGTTCGGGCGCGCTCGGGTTAACCGAGCAAGGCGGGAGGATCCGAGTCGCTCGGACCCGTGTAAAAAAAAGGTGAAGTTCGGGCGGGTCGGATCCCGAGGATCCGAACCCGCTCATCACTACTGTTTTGTATTGAGATGAGTTTGGTCAATATATTGTATATTGATCATTAGAGTGGTCCCTGAATTGTATATAAGTTACAAGAATGCTGTATGCATTATGTATTGATTACTAGAACTCTGCCTGTTTTATATAGAGGGCTGTAGAATGCTGTGTATTATATATCATTAGGATAGTCTCTGGTTTGTCTGGGGCTGGAATTGCGTTGTATTTGATTATAGCTCTGTGACATAAATGGGGAAAAGTAATAGGGTCCGAGTTTGCCGGGCTCTGGGAATTCGTCCAAGATTGCCTGTATTTTTAAAGCGGCAATCATTTACAAGGCAAAACCAACCAAATAATTGCTGCTTTAAAAATATGGGCAATCTTATTTCCTCATCACCATGTTTATTGTACTTCTCCACACATGTGCAGATATGGTGAATGGAGGCAAAGGAGGATTCTGTATGAGGACAGTGTGAAAAATGTCAGACTCACACATACAGATGGAGCCTCCCTCATCGTTGCTGTTTCTCTGCCTAAACGTAGTATTAGTCATACCTAAGCAATAGCTCAGGTTGTTCAGTTGTTGCACGGACAGGAACATTGAGGCATGACTACATACGCAGCATGCAATACACATCTTTACCACTGGGTGGCCAATGCTCCACTAATCCAGTACTGTAGAGAAGATAGTGGCGGATTGATCTACAAGCTCTGGCAATGGTCAGTGACGACTGTAATGTTACTGTATACTGTACACACAGACCAATGGTCAGACAGTCACAAAAGAAACCAATAAATCAAATTAGTGTATACAGGCGCAAGCAAACGTGTTAAAGCAGTGGTCGACATGGTCAATAGGTCGACATGCACTAGGTCGACACAGAAAAAGGTCAACATGATTTTTTTTTCACATTTTTTGAACATTTTTATACTTTATGATCCACGTGGACTACAATTGGGAACGGTAACCTGTGCCGAGTGCAACGGTAGTGGAGCGAGGCACCTTCCCCCGAAGCATGGTGAGCAAAGCGAGCCATGCAAGAGACAAGGTGCACTAAATGGGGTTCCCTGTCACTTTACAAAAAAACTGCACCAAAAACAGTCAAAAAACGAATCTTAACCTTTTTCTATGTCGATCTAGTACATGTCGACCTATTGACTATGTCGACCTGGTGACCATGTCTATCAATAGCGGTCGACCTAATGACTGTCGACCTAAGTGTGGTCGACCTAATGACCCATACCTGTAGCATGAACAGCTTGTAGAATACTCTGCTCTAAAGGCTACAGCGGCAAGTGTTATCTTTATAAGTATAATGGGGAGAGATAAAAGCTCTTCCCTAAGTTCCTGGATTCCAAAACACAGTGCTTAGTGTCTCTGTACAGTATTTTCTATCTAGCCAGAAACCCCGCACCCCGTGCAAGCTGGGCGGACAATTGGAGGAGACCCGACTCATGGTTGCTTGCCATTTCCCTTTGCGATGTCACATAAACTAGTGGCTGGTCTGCTTCTTCGAAAACCAAGAGTCTCCTCTTTCATATGGTACCAGTCTCGAGTCTCTTGGGCACCCAGAACCGGACATATCAGTGCGCAAAATGGACCTATTTTCCCATAGACTATAATGGGCCTGTTAATTCAGACCCACCATGGGTTCCGATGCTTGCCGGTAGTCTTGTTGGGGTCACAGAAACTTGGGGTTGGTATTCTCTGGTAGCTAATCGTCTCCCCTTCCATACAGTTCTGAGCCGATTGGACCCCCAGAACCAGAGATATTAAGCCAAGTGATCGTGCTGAGCCCAAAAAAAGTGGGTCCCAGGGACCCCTCACTTTTAAAAATTGGGGTCCTACCGGTCCTTTTCTGGGTCCCATCGGAATAAAGGTTCTTATTAATCTTAATCTTGTTGCAAGGTGGGGGGGATGGGGTGACAGTACTGCTGGGCTGTGAAGCATGCAGGACACCCTGCACCAGAGCTGTAACTAGACATTTTGGTGCCCCTTGGCAGAAAGTGAATTGGTTCTCCACCTCCCAGAACCTAAAGTATAGGTAGTGCGCGCCGAAGGCGCGTGCAAAAAAATTAGGGGAGTGGCTTAATGGAGAAGGGGCGTGGCCACATAATAGTACCAATTCACAATATACCACACAGTAGTGCCGCTTATACACATTGCACCAGGTAGAACCTCCTATACACATTGCTCCAGGTAGAACCTCCTATACACACTGCGCCAGGTAGAGCACGTTATACACACTGCGCCAGGTAGAGCATGTTATACACACTGCGCCAAGTAGAGCACGTTATACACACTGCGCCAGGTAGATGACAATGTGCACATTGCACCAGGCAGAGCACGTTATACACACTGCGCCAGGCAGAGCACGTTATACAACCTGAGCCAGGCAGAGCACGTTATACACATTGCGCCAGGCAGAGCACGTTATACACATTGCACCAGGTAGAGCACGTTATACACATTGCGCCAGGCAGAACACGTTATACACATTGCGCCAGGTAGAGGGGCAGAGATATAGAGGTGTGAGGAGGTAACACTGGGCTGAGTTGGGGAGGGGAATCAGTGTGTCTGGACTGACAGGGGGGTTCTAGATGGGAGGGCAGTGAGATAACACAGTGGGCTGGTTGGGGAGGGAAGGTGTAAACACTAGGCTGGCAGGGTCAGTAATGGTGGGGGACACTGGGCTGGCAGACACTGTTAAGGCAGCATTGGCCTGCTGCTGTTCAGTTTCTGCCTGGCCCCGCACACTGGCTCAACTAAATTACCTCTGCACTGCCAGCTCTGTGCAGGTATCTGTTCACAGGTGGCGGGTCCGGCTTGCTTCATCACTCTGCTGGGTGATGTCATCTGGCAGCGGCTCCGGCACCTCCTTTATCTGTAATCTAGCGACCCACCCCCACGCCCTCCCCTCCCGTGGACTAGTGCAGCCTGGGAGAGGGCGACAAGTGTTGATCAAGCCCCGGAGCGCTGTGCTGCAGCTTCCCGTCAGTCCTCTCAGTGTGTTACTCTCTGACTCCCGGCACCGCATCTTCCCGCCCAGCAGCAGCAGCCGCCGCTGACTTCTGACCAATAAGGTCTGAGAAAAGTCAGCTATGACCAATCAAGCGCCAGAGAGCAATTTCAATGGAGCGCGTCCCCAGGGACCCGCCCATTCTTAAAAAGTGAGTCCCCAGTCCTCATTTTGGGGTAAAAAATGCGCTATAGCGCGTTTTTGCGATCACTGAAGCCCATTTTAATTTAGTTTCATTTAATAGCTCACGTAAACCTAACGTCAATGGACCATTGCTTTAACACATCCGTTTGCACATGTATACACTATTTTTATTTATTAAATGATTGGGTTCTTTTTTGGGGGGGATCCCAACAGCATCTTTGAACTCCGCTGGGACTTAGACCCTCTATGTCCATGAGCATTGGCTTTAGTAGATGATGTTGAAGGACTAGTATTGTCATCATGACTGGTGGCAGCAGCTGCAGTGCTAGTATTAGGTTGCTCTTCTCTAAACTGATCGTTATCCATTTTTTCAATTTGCAGATCACTGCATGGAGTCACAGGTCTTATATATGTACGTGAACAAAACCACTACAAACAGTAGATCTATTTTTTTTTTTACTCAAAACTGCGTGCAGTAATAGGGTAATGTGCACCAAACAGTGCAAACAATAGATCTATGTAATTTTTTTTATTTTTTTAACTTTCAACTCGGTTCAAACTGCATGGAGTCACAGGGCTTTGAACAAAACACACTAGGGTAAAGCACACAAAACGGTACAAACAATAGATCTATATATTTTTCAATCAATCAATGTGCTTACATACATACACATGTTTGTTGCTCTTTATATTAGCTTGTAGTCTAGCTGAAACAGCGTAGCTGATTCAGTGTGGGGTGAAAGCTTTCAAAGGGAGAAACTTTCTAAGGGTGTCATCTGTGACTTTTACTGGACTTCTACTGGACGGAAACTGAAAGGAAGCACCATCAATTGCACACAAAAAAACAACACAAACCCCCAAAACTTGGACTGCAGCTACAAATGTTTGTTTACTCCTAATATTCTCCAAACCTCACTTATTTGGAAAACTATACATTCACTTTCTGCACAAACACCTGCATTGCAACTTCTACTCTGACCCTGCAAACACCTGGACAACAAATGGGTCACTGAGAAGCATATTTAATGAAGTAACACTGACTTGCTGTTTGCCAACACTGTGTAATTTTCCAACTAACATCAGCAAATATTTGATTTACTGTTACCTGTAGATAATAACGACAGTTTAACATTGAATATATTTCTGCAAACTTCACTGCTCTCTTATTCAGCCACCACTCCTCCTCCTACTCTCATTTTGCTACCACTATTTACCCCATCCACACTATGGCCAGGCTGGCAACATCCCTCATTAATCCTCGTCTTCCTATTCCTTTTTTCTGTCCCCTGTTACCACCTCTATCCCTCTCTCCCAGTCTCCTACATCTCATGCTGTCTCCTCTCCTCTGTCTGCCTCCCTTCCCCTCCTCTTCTGTTTCCCCACTGCAATTCACTTCTGCCCCTTCACACCATTTATACCCCAGCACTCAACCCTGCTCTCTCCCTCCTCTGCCTGTCTCCTCACCTCTCCTCCACCAGTATCATACTGCACTCCCTCCCTGCCTCACTCCTGCAGTCTCCCTTCCTAGCCAAGGCCCCAGCACCATCAATTCACCCTCTTTATCCCTTCCTTCCCCATCAAGCTTACCTCAACGCCATAGCAATCCAGATAATCTCATTCACATCTCTCCAACAAACTCATACCCCCTATCCTGTGCACTCTGGAATGCCAGATCTGTTTGCAACAAATTGACGCCCACTCACGACCTCTTCATATCCAACTCCCTGCACCTCCTGGCCATTACTGAAACCTGGATTACACCCTATGACACCGCTTCTCCTGCTTCTCTCTCGGCTGGGGGCCTTACATTCTCACACACACCCCGACCTGGGGGTCGTCATGGGGGTGGTGTTGGGATCCTTTTACCCTCAAGCTACACATACCAACTTATACCTCCAGAACCATCTCTTACATTCTCTACATTTGAGGTCCATGCAATTCGCCTCTACCAACCCACTAATCTTCGAGTTGCTGTCATTTACCGTCCACCTGGCATTTCCTCTAAATTCCTCGACAACTTTGCTTCCTGGCTACCTCACTTCCTCTCTTCTGACATTCCCACCATTATCCTAGGTGATTTCAACATCCCTATCGATAACCCCACAAAACCACCTGCCTCTAAACTCCTTAACCTCACATCTTCACTTGGTCTCTCCCAGTGGAACACCTCACCCTCCCATGTGAACGGGAGCTCACTGGATCTGGTTTTCACTCACCGCTGTGTTATTTCTGATTTCTCCAATTCCCCTTTTCCCCTCTCTGACCACCACTTGCTCTCATTCAACTTATCTATCTCTGCTCCCCCATCTCTCCCTCCTAAGGCTACCATCACTAAGCGTAATATTGAGGCTATTGACACCTCATCCCTATCCTCCCTGTTTGACTCGCTTCTCTCTCCTCTTCTCTCTCTCACATGCCCTGAACAAGCCACATCTCTATACAATGCATCTCTTACTTCAGCCCTTGACTCTGTTGCTCCGCCAACCACTATTCACCCTCGCAGATCAACACCTCAACCCTGGCACACCAAATGCACCAGATATCTACAAAAATGCTCACGTACTGCCGAGCGACACTGGAGGAAATCACGCTCTCAAGCAGACTTCCTCCATTTCAAATTCATGCTCTCATCCTTCAGTGCTGCCCTTTCCCTTGCTAAACAATCATACTTCAAAATCCTCATCTCTACCCACTCTTCCAACCCCCGGCGCCTCTTTGCCACTGTTAACTCCCTCCTCTGCCCACCACCACCTCCTCTCCCTTCCTCATTGTCTGCTCTTGACTTTGCCACTTACTTCACATCCAAGATTGACTCCATACGTCAGGACATCACATCCCACCAGTCCAGCAACCAGCCACCACCCATCCTTTGCCAACCCTCCCCTACCCTCTTACCAACTCTGACATCTTTCTCCCTAGTATCTGGTGAGGAAGTCATGGCCCTCATACACTCCTCCCCCCCCACAACCTCCCCACTCGACCCTATCCTCTCCCACCTCCTTCGCTACCTCTCCCCTTCTGCCTGTTCCCATCTTGCCCACCTTCTCAATCTCTCCCTCTCATCAGGCACTGTCCCCTCTGCCTTCAAGCATGCTCTTGTCTCCCCTATTCTTAAAAAACCTACCCTTGATCCTAACACTCTCTCCAACTATCGACCGATCTCTCTCCTCCCCTTTGCCTCCAAACTTCTTGAGCGTATTGTCTATAATCGCCTTACTGCCTTTCTTTCCTCTCACTCACTGCTTGACCCATACCAGTCTGGTTTCCGCTCTCTCCACTCCACTGAAACTGCCCTCACAAAAGTCTGCAATGACCTCCATGCCGCCAAATCTAAGGGCCACTACTCTCTGCTTATTCTTCTTGACCTCTCTGCTGCTTTTGACACTGTGGACCACCCTCTTCTTCTGCAAATCCTTCACTCTCTTGGTCTACGTGATACTGCCCTCTCCTGGCTGTCCTCCTACCTCTCCGATCGTTCCTTCTCTGTCTCCTCTCATGATGCTACCTCGCCCCCACTTCCACTAACTGTTGGTGTCCCCCAAGGTTCTGTTCTTGGGCCTCTCCTTTTCTCTCTCTATACGTCCTCTTTAGATGAACTCATTAGTTCTTTTAATTTCCAGTATCACCTCTATGCTGATGACACTCAAATCTACCTCTCCTCCCCTGATCTCTCCACGGCTCTCCTCACTCGTGCCTCTAACTGTCTTTCTGCTATCTCTTCCTGGATGTCCCAGCGCTTTCTTAAACTCAACATGTCTAAGACTGAGCTGATCATCTTCCCACCCTCCCGCACAACCTCACCTCCCACAATCTCATTATCCATTGATGGCACGACTATCTCCTCTAGCCCCCAAGTACGCTGTCTTGGTGTAATCCTTGACTCCTCCCTCTCCTTCAAACCACACATTCAGCACCTCTCACAAACCTGTCATTTTCATCTCAAAAACATTTCCAGGATCAGACCTTTTCTCACCCAGGATGCCACTAAGATCATTATTCACTCACTGATTATTTCCAGACTGGACTACTGTAATCTCCTCCTAACTGGCCTCCCTGACAATTACCTCTCTCCACTCCAGTCTATCCTCAATGCTGCTGCTCGGCTCATCTTCCTCACCAAACGCACTACATCCACCTCCCCTCTCCTACTAGCCCTTCACTGGCTTCCCTTCCCCTTCAGAATCCAATTCAAACTTCTCACTCTCACTTACAAAGCTCTCACCCAATCCTCTCCCATTTACATCTCTGACCTTATCTCCCTTTACTCTCCCACCCGTCCTCTTCGCTCTGCTAATGCACGCCGCCTCTCCTGTCTCCTGATTACTTCCTCCCACTCCTATCTCCAAGATTTTTCACGTGCTGCTCCCTTCCTTTGGAATTCTTTACCTCTCCCCCTCAGACTCTCCACCTCTCTACAAAACTTCAAACGGGCTCTCAAGACCCATTTCTTTACCAAACCCAGCCAAATCTCATCCTAACCCCCTGTTCCATGCTCTCTATGTACCCCATCTGTGTCACCCCTGTCTGTCTACCCCTACCCCTAGAATGTAAGCTCTCACGAGTAGGGCCCTCTTCCCTCATGTGCTCACCCTTTTCTTCTTTAATAATTCTCAACTGCCCAAATCACAGTTTTTGGGCCACCTGGAACTTATCTCTGTCATTTACTGGTGTAGTTATGCTTAGTTACCCTGTACTTGTCCAAAATTGATTTCAACTGTAAGTCACTGTTTTGATTATGTGCATATGTACTCTGTAATTGGGCGCTGCGGAACCCTTGTGGCGCCATATAAATAAATGATAATAATAATAATAATAATAATAAAATATTTGTATTATTTATTTATTTTTGTAACTTGCAGAGCAGTTCAAACTGCGTGGAGTCACAGGGCTTTAAACAGAATGCACTAGGGTAAAGCACACCAAACAGAACAAACAATAGAATTGAACTACATATTTTTTTATTTTTAAAATTTGCAGCTCTGTTCAAACTGCATGGAGTCACGGGGCTGTGAACAACGCACACTAGGGTAAAGCGCACGAAACAGTACAAACAATAGATCTATATATATATTATTATTTATTTTTTAACTCACACAGCAGTTCAAACTACGTGGAGTCACAGGGCTTTGAACAGAGTGCACTAGGGTAAAGCACACCAAACAGAACAAACAATAGAATTTAACTACATTTTTTTGTTTAATTTGCAGCTCTGTTCAAACTGCATGGAGTCAGAGGGCTTTGAACAAAGTGCACTAAGGTAAAGCGCACCAAACAGTACAAACAATAGAATAATTCATTTTTCACTTTACAGCTCAACTCTCACTGCGGCAATTCAAAGGGCTTTTATTTTATTATGTATGTGAATAATAAATGCACAGTGCAAACTTAAACATTTTTTTCCTTTTTTGTACCTTTTATTTTGAAAACATTTTACTTTTTTTTTTTACTTTTTTTGCAACTTGACAAGTGACAGTGATAATACACACTGTAGTGCTGTTTGTGAACACACAGCCACTTTAGATGGACACAACACAGTCAATTTAATTAGCAGAGTCCAGCGCAGCACACAGCAGCGTGCCCCTTGTATACACTATACAGAGCACAGTCACTTGTTATGCCTCAGAACACAACCCAGCTAATTTAACCAGCAGAGCACAGCACAACACACAGCAGAATGCCTGAGAACAGAGTGAAGAGGTGCTGAATCCCGACCACGGCGCCCTTATATAGAATACAAAACCTGCGACAATCCGACGCCGCGGGATGGCATTTTGCCTCGATGAGACTGGCGGGAAACCGTGAACTGCGGCTTGGGTAGACTCAGATCCCGTAGGTTCGAAGCTGTTTGGAATCCAGGTAATCTGAACTGCTCATTTCTACTTCATACTAGTTTCAACTAGAGATGAGCGCCGGAAATTTTTCGGGTTTTGTGTTTTGGTTTTGGGTTCGGTTCCGCGGCCGTGTTTTGGGTTCGACCGCGTTTTGGCAAAACCTCACCGAATTTTTTTTGTCGGATTCGGGTGTGTTTTGGATTCGGGTGTTTTTTTAAAAAAACCCTAAAAAACAGCTTAAATCATAGAATTTGGGGGTAATTTTGATCCCAAAGTATTATTAACCTCAAAAAACATAATTTACACTCATTTTCAGCCTATTCTGAACACATCACACCTCACAATATTATTTTTAGTCCTAAAATTTGCACCGAGGTCGCTGTGTGAGTAAGATAAGCGACCCTAGTGGCCGACACAAACACCGGGCCCATCTAGGAGTGGCACTGCAGTGTCACGCAGGATGGCCCTTCCAAAAAACCCTCCCCAAACAGCACATGACGCAAAGAAAAAAAGAGGCGCAATGAGGTAGCTGACTGTGTGAGTAAGATTAGCGACCCTAGTGGCCGACACAAACACCGGGCACATCTAGGAGTGGCACTGCAGTGTCACGCAGGATGTCCCTTCCAAAAAACCCTCCCCAAACAGCACATGACGCAAAGAAAAAAAGAGGCGCAATGAGGTAGCTGTGTGAGTAAGATTAGCGACCCTAGTGGCCGACACAAACACCGGGCCCATCTAGGAGTGGCACTGCAGTGTCACGCAGGATGTCCCTTCCAAAAAACCCTCCCCAATCAGCACATGATGCAAAGAAAAAGAAAAGAAAAAAGAGGTGCAAGATGGAATTATCCTTGGGCCCTCCCACCCACCCTTATGTTGTATAAACAAAACAGGACATGCACACTTTAACCAACCCATCATTTCAGTGACAGGGTCTGCCACACGACTGTGACTGATATGACGGGTTGGTTTGGACCCCCCCCAAAAAAGAAGCAATTAATCTCTCCTTGCACAAACTGGCTCTACAGAGGCAAGATGTCCACCTCATCTTCACCCTCCGATATATCACCGTGTACATCCCCCTCCTCACAGATTATCAATTCGTCCCCACTGGAATCCACCATCTCAGCTCCCTGTGTACTTTGTGGAGGCAATTGCTGCTGGTCAATGTCTCCGCGGAGGAATTGATTATAATTCATTTTAATGAACATCATCTTCTCCACATTTTCTGGATGTAACCTCGTACGCCGATTGCTGACAAGGTGAGCGGCGGCACTAAACACTCTTTCGGAGTACACACTTGTGGGAGGGCAACTTAGGTAGAATAAAGCCAGTTTGTGCAAGGGCCTCCAAATTGCCTCTTTTTCCTGCCAGTATAAGTACGGACTGTGTGACGTGCCTACTTGGATGCGGTCACTCATATAATCCTCCACCATTCTATCAATGTTGAGAGAATCATATGCAGTGACAGTAGACGACATGTCCGTAATCGTTGTCAGGTCCTTCAGTCCGGACCAGATGTCAGCATCAGCAGTCGCTCCAGACTGCCCTGCATCACCGCCAGCGGGTGGGCTCGGAATTCTGAGCCTTTTCCTCGCACCCCCAGTTGCGGGAGAATGTGAAGGAGGAGATGTTGACAGGTCGCGTTCCGCTTGACTTGACAATTTTGTCACCAGCAGGTCTTTCAACCCCAGCAGACCTGTGTCTGCCGGAAAGAGAGATCCAAGGTAGGCTTTAAATCTAGGATCGAGCACGGTGCCCAAAATGTAGTGCTCTGATTTCAACAGATTGACCACCCGTGAATCCTTGTTAAGCGAATTAAGGGCTGCATCCACAAGTCCCACATGCCTAGCGGAATCGCTCCGTGTTAGCTCCTTCTTCAATGCCTCCAGCTTCTTCTGCAAAAGCCTGATGAGGGGAATGACCTGACTCAGGCTGGCAGTGTCTGAACTGACTTCACGTGTGGCAAGTTCAAAGGGCATCAGAACCTTGCACAACGTTGAAATCATTCTCCACTGCACTTGAGACAGGTGCATTCCATCTCCTATATCGTGCTCAATTGTATAGGCTTGAATGGCCTTTTGCTGCTCCTCCAACCTCTGAAGCATATAGAGGGTTGAATTCCACCTCGTTACCACTTCTTGCTTCAGATGATGGCAGGGCAGGTTCAGTAGTTTTTGGTGGTGCTCCAGTCTTCTGTACGTGGTGCCTGTACGCCGAAAGTGTCCCGCAATTTTTCTGGCCACCGACAGCATCTCTTGCACGCCCCTGTCGTTTTTTAAAAAATTCTGCACCACCAAATTCAAGGTATGTGCAAAACATGGGACGTGCTGGAATTTGCCCATATTTAATGCACACACAATATTGCTGGCGTTGTCCGATGCCACAAATCCACAGGAGAGTCCAATTGGGGTAAGCCATTCCGCGATGATCTTCCTCAGTTGCCGTAAGAGGTTTTCAGCTGTGTGCGTATTCTGGAAAGCGGTGATACAAAGCGTAGCCTGCCTAGGAAAGAGTTGGCGTTTGCGAGATGCTGCTACTGGTGCCGCCGCTGCTGTTCTTGCGGCGGGAGTCCATACATCTACCCAGTGGGCTGTCACAGTCATATAGTCCTGACCCTGCCCTGCTCCACTTGTCCACATGTCCGTGGTTAAGTGGACATTGGGTACAACTGCATTTTTTAGGACACTGGTGAGTCTTTTTCTGACGTCCGTGTACATTCTCGGTATCGCCTGCCTAGAGAAGTGGAACCTAGATGGTATTTGGTAACGGGGGCACACTGCCTCAATAAATTGTCTAGTTCCCTGTGAACTAACGGCGGATACCGGACGCACGTCTAACACCAACATAGTTGTCAAGGACTCAGTTATCCGCTTTGCAGTAGGATGACTGCTGTGATATTTCATCTTCCTCGCAAAGGACTGTTGAACAGTCAATTGCTTACTGGAAGTAGTACAAGTGGGCTTACGACTTCCCCTCTGGGATGACCATCGACTCCCAGCGGCAACAACAGCAGCGCCAGCAGCAGTAGGCGTTACACGCAAGGATGCATCGGAGGAATCCCAGGCAGGAGAGGACTCGTCAGACTTGCCAGTGACATGGCCTGCAGGACTATTGGCATTCCTGGGGAAGGAGGAAATTGACACTGAGGGAGTTGGTGGGGTGGTTTGCGTGAGCTTGGTTACAAGAGGAAGGGATTTACTGGTCAGTGGACTGCTTCCGCTGTCACCCAAAGTTTTTGAACTTGTCACTGACTTATTATGAATGCGCTGCAGGTGACGTATAAGGGAGGATGTTCCGAGGTGGTTAACGTCCTTACCCCTACTTATTACAGCTTGACAAAGGGAACACACGGCTTGACACCTGTTGTCCGCATTTCTGGTGAAATACCTCCACACCGAAGAGCTGATTTTTTTGGTATTTTCACCTGGCATGTCAACGGCCATATTCCTCCCACGGACAACAGGTGTCTCCCCGGGTGCCTGACTTAAACAAACCACCTCACCATCAGAATCCTCCTGGTCAATTTCCTCCCCAGCGCCAGCAACACCCATATCCTCCTCATCCTGGTGTACTTCAACACTGACATCTTCAATCTGACTATCAGGAACTGGACTGCGGGTGCTCCTTCCAGCACTTGCAGGGGGCATGCAAATAGTGGAAGGCGCATGCTCTTCACGTCCAGTGTTGGGAAGGTCAGGCATCGCAAACGACACAATTGGACTCTCCTTGTGGATTTGGGATTTCAAAGAACGCACAGTTCTTTGCGGTGCTTTTGCCAGCTTGAGTCTTTTCAGTTTTCTAGCGAGAGGCTGAGTGCTTCCATCCTCATGTGAAGCTGAACCACTAGCCATGAACATAGGCCAGGGCCTCAGCCGTTCCTTGCCACTCCGTGTGGTAAATGGCATATTGGCAAGTTTACGCTTCTCCTCCGACAATTTTATTTTAGGTTTTGGAGTCCTTTTTTTTCTGATATTTGGTGTTTTGGATTTGACATGCTCTGTACTATGACATTGGGCATCGGCCTTGGCAGACGACGTTGCTGGCATTTCATCGTCTCGGCCATGACTAGTGGCAGCAGCTTCAGCACGAGGTGGAAGTGGATCTTGATCTTTCCCTAATTTTGGAACCTCAACTTTTTTGTTCTCCATATTTTATAGGCAGAACTAAAAGGCACCTCAGGTAAACAATGGAGATGGATGGATTGGATACTAGTATACAATTATGGACGGACTGCCACGGTTAGGTGGTATAAAAAAACCACGGTTAGGTGGTATATATTATAATAATAATACAATTATGGATGGACGGACTGCCTGCCGACTGCCGACACAGAGGTAGCCACAGCCGTGAACTACCACACTGTACACTGGTTGATAAAGAGATAGTAGTATACTCGTAACAACTAGTATGACACTATGACGACGGTATAAAGAATGAAAAAAAAACCACGGTTAGGTGGTATATATTATAATAATAATACAATTATGGATGGACGGACTGCCTGCCGACTGCCGACACAGAGGTAGCCACAGCCGTGAACTACCGCACTGTACACTGGTTGATAAAGAGATAGTAGTATACTCGTAACAACTAGTATGACACTATGACGACGGTATAAAGAATGAAAAAAAAACCACGGTTAGGTGGTATATATTATAATAATAATACAATTATGGATGGACGGACTGCCTGCCGACTGCCGACACAGAGGTAGCCACAGCCGTGAACTACCGCACTGTACACTGGTTGATAAAGAGATAGTAGTATACTCGTAACAACTAGTATGACACTATGACGACGGTATAAAGAATGAAAAAAAAACCACGGTTAGGTGGTATATATTATAATAATAATACAATTATGGATGGACGGACTGCCTGCCGACTGCCGACACAGAGGTAGCCACAGCCGTGAACTACCGCACTGTACACTGGTTGATAAAGAGATAGTAGTATACTCGTAACAATTAGGATGACACTATGACGGTATAAAGAATGAAAAAAAAACCACGGTTAGGTGGTAGGTATATAATAATAAATAATACAATTCTGGTCGGACGGACTGCCTGCCGTGTGCCGACACAGAGGTAGCCACAGCCGTGAACTACCGCACTGTACACTGGTTGATAAAGAGATAGTAGTATACTCGTAACAATTAGGATGACACTATGACGGTATAAAGAATGAAAAAAAAACCACGGTTAGGTGGTAGGTATATAATAATAAATAATACAATTCTGGTCGGACGGACTGCCTGCCGTGTGCCGACACAGAGGTAGCCACAGCCGTGAACTACCGCACTGTACACTGGTTGATAAAGAGATAGTAGTATACTCGTAACAATTAGGATGACACTATGACGGTATAAAGAATGAAAAAAAAAACCACGGTTAGGTGGTAGGTATATAATAATAAATAATACAATTCTGGTCGGACGGACTGCCTGCCGTGTGCCGACACAGAGGTAGCCACAGCCGTGAACTACCGCACTGTACACTGGTTGATAAAGAGATAGTAGTATACTCGTAACAATTAGGATGACACTATGACGGTATAAAGAATGAAAAAAAAACCACGGTTAGGTGGTAGGTATATAATAATAAATAATACAATTCTGGTCGGACGGACTGCCTGCCGTGTGCCGACACAGAGGTAGCCACAGCCGTGAACTACCGCACTGTACACTGGTTGATAAAGAGATAGTAGTATACTCGTAACAATTAGGATGACACTATGACGGTATAAAGAATGAAAAAAAAACCACGGTTAGGTGGTAGGTATATAATAATAAATAATACAATTCTGGTCGGACGGACTGCCTGCCGTGTGCCGACACAGAGGTAGCCACAGCCGTGAACTACCGCACTGTACACTGGTTGATAAAGAGATAGTAGTATACTCGTAACAATTAGGATGACACTATGACGGTATAAAGAATGAAAAAAAAACCACGGTTAGGTGGTAGGTATATAATAATAAATAATACAATTCTGGTCGGACGGACTGCCTGCCGTGTGCCGACACAGAGGTAGCCACAGCCGTGAACTACCGCACTGTACACTGGTTGATAAAGAGATAGTAGTATACTCGTAACAATTAGGATGACACTATGACGGTATAAAGAATGAAAAAAAAACCACGGTTAGGTGGTAGGTATATAATAATAAATAATACAATTCTGGTCGGACGGACTGCCTGCCGTGTGCCGACACAGAGGTAGCCACAGCCGTGAACTACCGCACTGTACTGTGTCTGCTGCTAATATAGACTGGTTGATATTTAAAGAGATATTAGTAGTATACAACAATACTATACTGGTGGTCAGGCACTGGTCACCACTCCTGCAGCAAAAGTGTGCACTGTTAATTAATATAATTGTACTCCTGGCTCCTGCTAACAACCTGCAGTGCTCCCCAGTCTCCCCCACAATTAATTATAAGCTTTTAATTTATACATTGATGACTGTGCAGCACACTGGGCTGAGCTGAGTGCACACAGACTGAGTCACACTGTGTGACTGACTGTGCTGTGTATCGTTTTTTTTTTCAGGCAGAGAACGGATATAGCAGAGAGAAGTGAACGGATATATTATATTAAATAAAAGTTAACTAGCAACTGCACTGGTCACTGACTGTGGTAAACTAACTCTGTCTGCGACTCTGCACAATCTCTCTCTATCTAATCTATCTATCTCTATTCTAATGGAGAGGACGCCAGACACGTCCTCTCCCTATCAATCTCAATGCACGAGTGAAAATGGCGGCGACGCGCGGCTCCTTATATAGAATCCGAGTCTCGCGATAGAATCCGAGCCTCGCGAGAATCCGACAGCGTCATGATGACGTTCGGGCGCGCTCGGGTTAACCGAGCAAGGCGGGAAGATCCGAGTCGCTCGGACCCGTGGAAAAAAAAGTGAAGTTCGTGCGGGTTCGGATTCAAAGAAACCGAACCCGCTCATCTCTAGTTTCAACAGCTTCAAATGTGGTAAATAGAGCATGCGCAGTGTATTGAAATATATATTACTATGCCATTGCTTACATGTACATTTTTTATAAATAATGTGCGGTAGCTATTGCCACTCTGCTTTGTCACTGATAACCCTTATGGTGCTATCATATAAGATCAGATTAACCATAGCAGTTAAGAGCAGTTTACTTGTAAACTTAGTTTATTCAGCACTGACCTCTGTTTGACTCATTCATCTTTCATTTGTTTGCTAGTACAGTTACAAGGTGACTGGTGAGATTGAGTGGTGTCCTATGTTTTTTTTAGAGGCCACAACCTGTATAATGATCCTGGAAAAAACAACAGTCATCAGTCAGGACAAACAAGGCTTGTTCCTGAGCTGCATGCAACATTTAACCACTTCCTTTAGGTCTATATTTACCTTAATTGCTAACTGTGCTAAGTACAGTTCCAGGTTTTAAAGATTTGTTTCTAAAAATGTATGTCCCTATTTGTCAGCCTTGAACAACTGCATTTCATATGCAATTCTTAACACAAATCATTGTTCTCTGGTCTTTTTAATATCATAAATATAGTTGTGAAGTATTTAAAATGTAAAAATGTGCTTTGTACTCAAATATTGTAAACTTGTCATATTAGAGATTGTAGTGCTTCATGGAGAGGCTGGGGCGTAACTCCCAGAGGCAATGGAGATGTCTGCCTCTGAGCTCCAAGCCCTAAAGGGGCACCTGGATGCACAGCAGCAACTGTGTGGTTCACAGAGGGATCCAAGTGTGACCGCTGCTCTTCTAACAATGCTCTGCAGCGCACCTGCTGATGCAGAATTAATCATCTCGCTCCCAGGAGCCCTGCTAACATCTGCAATGGGTGTGATACAAGAGGCCGGTGGTCTTGATGCTGGCGGTCACATCACCAACACTTAGAATGCCGACAGGGGACATGGTAATTACTTTACCCCTTGCCTGTCCCCTAACCTAACCAGCATGGGGTGGCGGCTTGAGCTAAGATAGTGGGGATGACAGCCAGGGCTGAGTTATAGGGGGTTGCAGCTAGGGCTAAGACAAGGATGTGGGGATTGATGGCGACTATGGCACTGGAGTATCTATAATGGGTGCAGTGTGTGCGGTGCACACGAGCCCCTGGGTCCAGAGGGGGCCCACACCGCACACACTGCAGTGCCAGAGTCTACTGCGCATGCGCAGGACTCCGGAAAAATGGTGCGGTGGCCATTTTTCGGAGTCCTGCGCATGCGCTGTAGACTATGGCACTGTGCCAGAGTCTCAGCGCTGAGAGCGCTAGCAGCGGTGGTGACGGCTACAGGAGAGGAGGGGGACCACACACGGAGTCTGCACACGGGTAACCTCCTCTCTAGAAACGCCACTGGACTATGGCTAATCCCCCCTCGGGCCCCCCCTATATTACCTTCAGGATATCGGTGTTCCAGAACCGAGATCCCCAGTGGTGTCGGGATTTTGGCATTGGTCACATGCTGACCGCATCCCCCTGCAATAGGGGACAGGACAGCTCCCATCTGATACTGCTCAGCCTGCACTGCAAGCAACGGTGCCACTGTTGGACTATGAGATGGGACCCTCTGTTTAATGTTGATTCTGCATGTGATCATCTTCCCACCCTCCCGCACATCCTCACCTCCCACAATTTCATTACTTATTGATGGCACTACTATCTACTCTAGCCCTAAGTGCGCTGTCTTGGAGTAATCCTTGACTCCCTCTCTTTCAAACCACACTTTCAGCATCTCTCACAAACCTGCCATTTTCATCTCGAAAATATTTCCAGGATCAGACCCTTTCTCACCCAAGATGCTACTAAAACCATTACACACTCACTGGTCAATTCCAGATTAGACTACTGTAATCTCCTCCTGACTGGCATCCCTGATAAACGCCTCTCTCCACTCAAATCTATCCTCAATGCTGCAGCTCGGCTCATCTTCCTCACCCAACGCACTACGTCCACCTCCCATCTCCTACAAGCCCTTCACTGGCTTCCCTTCCCTTTCAGAGTCCAATGTGAGCTTCTCACACTCACAAAGCCCTCAAACAACCTCTCCCATTTATATCTCTGACCTTATCTCCCTTTACACTCCCATCCGACCACTTCACTCCACTAATGCATGCCGCCTCTCCTGCCTACTGATTACTTCCTCCCAGTCTTACCTTCAAGATTTCTCACATGCTGCTCCTTTTCTCTGGAATTCTCTACCTCTCCTCCTCAGACTCTCCAACTCTCTACAAAACTTCAAACGTGTAGTCAAGACCCACTTCACCATTTTTGCTGATGCAGCTATGTTTATATACCCTGTACTTGTCCTATATTGTCTTCAAATATAAGTCACTATTTTCCCGTTTTTAGTATTCGTTTATGTACTCTGCAATTGGGTGCTGCGGATCCCTTGTGGCGCCGTATAAATAAAGGATAATAATAATAATGCATCAGATGACTGAATCACAGCGGGTGTGGTATTGAAAGTCAACAGTAATTAGGTCGACAATGTCTAGGTCGACCACTATTGGTAGACAGTAACTAGGTCGACAGGGTGTCTAGGTCGACAGGGTCTTTAGGTCGACATGTTCTAGGTCGACAGGTCAAAAGGTCGACATGAGTTTTTAATGTTATTTTGGTGTCGCTTTCTTCGTAGAGTGACCGGGAACCCCAATTAGTGCACCGCGTCCCCTCGCATGGCTCGCTTCGCTCGCCATGCTTCGAGCATGGTGCCTTCGCTCCGCTACCGATTCGCTCGGCACAGATTACCGTTCCAATCGTAGTCCACGTGGATCGTTAAGTATGAAAAGGTTCAAAAAAAGAAAAAAATTGTGAAAAACTCATGTCGACCTAGACACCCTGTCGACCTAGTTACTGTCGACCAATAGTGGTCGACCTAGACATTGTCGACCTAGTTACTGTCGACTTTCAATCCGGATCCCATCACAGCATGGCTGGAGCCCTGTCATTTCACTGTAGCCTGTAGACCAGCTGAGAGTGATATCTATATCATTCTGTAAGTTGTGTGTGTTTAGAAATCTCCTATATAATAGCCCAGATCTGTGACTTGGTGCCTGGGCCTCTAACGCTGGGAGTGGCTAGGAGATCTCATTGGGTTAGTGGCAGGTCTATCACACCCAGTCCACAGCTGATTGGGCGAAAAACGCCCTCCCACACAGGTTACATCCAATGGGAGGCTCTGCCCTTTGGTGCATTTTCCCAGAGCAGGATTAACAATGGGGCTGATTGAGCTGCAGCTCCAGGTGCACACCCCAAAACAGGCCCACTGCATCTGCAGCAACATACCCTCCAACAATTTACACATAAAAATTTATACAAATTCTAAAAGGGGGCGTGGCCACGAGTACCGCGGCGTGGCCACGCCCCTTATATACTTTCAATGGCAGCTTGGAGAGTCAAAAATCGGTACAGACCATAAAAAAAAGGTACTGTACCTGCCAAAAAGGTACAGCTGGAGAGTATGCCACTGCATCTGCAGCAAGTCTCTGCGCTGTAGATGGGGGGGGGGGGGGAACCTTTTACTGCAGCATCCTATGTCCTGCTGCCAGTCCACCTGCCCCCTCCGACATCAACAATCCCCACTCCCTAGCCGAGGAGCAGGTGGAACAAAAGCTGCTGCGGCCACCGGCATAGATGTGTATGAAAGCAGCGCTGCGGGCAGCAGAAGGCTTTTATAGCCCTCCCTGCGCCGCATACTCTCTGAGCCCTGGAGCCTCCTCTGCGTGTGATGTCACATACATGCCTCCCAGCCACAGCCGCGCCCAGATCCCCAGAGGCCTTGACTCCGCAACACAGCACATAGGCTGCCGACCTGGAAGCCCCGAGATGGCTAATGTAACGGATAGAGTGGGAGATATCGCTTAAGGTAATGTCTGGGCGCTGAATCAATGTAAATGGTGACAGTGCTGTGCAGTGGGTGTGCAGTCAGGGCCGGTGCCAGGGTGTTCGGCGCCCCTCTGCAAACTATAAATTTGCACCCTCGCATACTTTACAAAGGCACAGCGCACATAATACCCCCTGTAGTAGAGACACTTTCACATGTAACGCCCCCTGTACCAGAGATGCTTACACATGTAACGCCCCCTGAACCAGTGGTGATTACACATGTAACGCCCCCCTGTACCAGTGATGCTTACACAAGTAACACCCCCTGTAGCAGTGACACTTACACACGTAACGCCTCCTGTACCAGTGACGCTTACACACGCAATGCCCCCTGTACCAGTGACGCTTACACACGTAACGCGTCTTGTACCAGTGACGCTTACACACGTAACGCTCCCTGTACCAGTGAAGCTTACACACGTAACGTCCCCCTGTACCAGTGACGCTTACACACGTAACGTCCCCCTGTACCAGTGACGCTTACACACGTAATGCCCCCTGTATCAGTGACGCTTACACACGTAATGCCCCCTGTAACAGTGACGCTTACACACGTAAAGCCCTCTGTACCAGTGCTGCTTAGACACGTAACGCCTTCTGTATCAGTGCCGCTTAGACACGTAATGCCCCTGTATCTGTGCCGCTTAGACACGTAACGCCCCTGTATCTGTGCCGCTTAGACACATAACGCCCCCTGTACCAATGACGTTTACACACGTAACGCCCCCTGTACCAGTGCCGCTTACACACGTAACGCCCCCTGTACCAGTGCCGCTTACACACGTAACGCCCCCTGTACCAGTGACGCTTACACACATAACACCCCCTGTACCAGTGACGCTACACACGTAACACCCCCTGTAGCAGTGCCACTTACACATGTAACGCCCCCTGAACCAGTGCCGCTTACACACGTAACGCCCCCTGTACCAGTGCCGCTTACACACATAATGCCACCTGTACCAGTCACGCTTACACACATTATGCCGCAGTCACACATACACACACAACAGACACATATATACAAACACATACATACTGTACATACATTACACACATACACAGTCACACATATATACAGTATACACAGACACTGTATTTACACACACTCACTCTCTTTCCAGACACTTACCTAATGAAGTCTGGCTGGCTGAAGCTGTAGCAGCACATCCTCCTGCTGCAGCATGGTCCCGTCTAGCTCCGCCCCTTATTCCCTTCTAGCTCCACCCCCTTTGGCTCCCGCCCGGCCACTAAATGTCACACAGGGGAGGGGAGGGGGAGAGGAGGCTTTGTGCTGCCGGCGCGGAGGGGGAGATAGAAGGGAATAACTGACACTGCACAGCACTCTCACCTTTTACATTGATTCAGCCAGTCACTCATTTCTGCCAGCCAGTCACTATTGTTAGCACCTGTGTCCCAACGCGCCGCATTACAGGGAAGTAGACGCACTAAATAAACTACAGCTCCCAGCAGCCCTTAGCGCTGAAGCATTCCAGCCCTTAGGGCTGCTGGGAGCTGTAGTTTATTGAGTGCATCTTCTTCCCTGTAATGCGGCGCGTTGGGACACTGGCGCTGTCAATAGTGACTGGCTGCTGTGCGAGTCTCTGGGAAAGCCACTGCCAAAGGGAGGACAGCAGCTTAGCTGCTGACAGGAGGAGAAGCAGGATAAGCATTACCCTCCCCTCCCCCACTCACACTACCTCCGGGCCCCATCCGCGGCACCCCCATACACCCCCTCCAGCACCCGCGGTAGCTCTGGACCCCCTCTCCCACCCACAGCAACCCCGCCCCTCCCGCCACACCACCACATCTGCCCCTCCCCCACCCGGGGCACCCCCGCGACTGCTCCTCACCCACCCGCGGTGGCTCTGGACCCCCACCCGCGGCTATATATATATATATTGGTACACCCGGTGGATGGCACTCAGCAAACATGAACAAAAGAGGCAATAGAACATTCCTTTACATTGACGTTTTGGGTTTATTTCAACCCGTCATCAGGATACATACAACAGTAAATAAGTCAAAAGACATACCTTAAATACCCTGGCGAGTGGCGAGACCGAGGACTATTATGTTCATGCCTTTAAGCACCTTGAGTCCTATTGAAAATAGAGCGCTGTATAAATAAAATTAATAATATTATTATTAATTATTCATGGCTCTGATTTTGGCAATATGTTAAAGGCATTTTTAAACACTTTGCTTGCAACAGTTTTCTAAATATAGACCTTTTGCTTAAATAACCAGTCATTTTGTTTTGTAAATAGGTTTTCTAGAAAACACTGGTTATAGAAAACCCACAAATAAAGAATAACATTAATTGTACAATTCTCATTTGAGGCAAGCATATATAAAGACCTGCTTTGTGTCATTTGTAAACCAAACATTAGAATACCACTAAGCCTAAAACACAGGTTGGGTTATGAAAGAGCTACTTTCAAAATCCAGAGATAAAGTAGCTTAATGTAACATAAGATATATTTGTGGTCACATGGCACAATTTCCTTATACTGTAGCTGCTTACTCTGCAGGCATGTCTGGGAGACTCCCACCATATTGCAATAACTAGGTAGGCTATACTCCTGCATCCCTGCCATGCCTTCCAAATGCATACACTCTTCCGACACCATACTGTACAACATCGATAATAGGATTTTAATACCTACCGGTAAATCCTTTTCTCTTAGTCCGTAGAGGATGCTGGGGACACTTCAAGAACCATGGGGTATAGACAGGATCCGCAGGAGACATGGGCACTTTAAGACTTTGAAAGGGGTGTGAACTGGCTTCTCCCTCTATGCTCCTCCTCCATACTCCAGTTATAGGAACTGTACCCATGGAGACGGACATTTCGAGGAAAGGATTTATTGTTAACTAAGGTGGGACATATACCAGCTCACACCTCAAACACGCTGTCCAACATGGCATTTAACAGAAAACTCCAGTCAACGGCATGAACAACGTCAGCAACAGGCTGACCATAATGTAACACAACCCGTGTGAAAACATAACTAACAACTGCAGATAGAGTCCGCACTGGAACGGGCGCCCAGCATCCTCTACGGACTAAGAGAAAAGGATTTACTGGTAGGTATTAAAATCCTATTTTCTCATACATCCTAGAGGATGCTGGGGACACTTCAAGAACCATGGGGTTTATACCAAAGCTCTAGAACGGGCAGGAGAGTGAGGATGACTCTGCAGCACCGATTGACCAAACATGAGGTCCTCATCAGCCAGGGTATCAAACTTGTAAAATTTAGCAAAAGTGTTTGAACCCGACCAAGTAGCTGCTCGGCAGAGTTGTAATGCCGAGACCTCCTGGGCAGCCGCCCAGGATGAGCCCACCTTTCTAGTAGAGTGGGCCTTCACTGATTTCGGTAACGGCAATCCAGCCGTAGAATGAGTATGCTGAATCGTATTACAGATCCAGCGCGCAATAGTCTGCTTGGAAGCAGGCGTCCCAATCTTGTTGGCAGCATACAGGACAAATAGAGCTTCCGTTTTCCTAAGTTGAGCCATTCTGGCGACATAAATCTTTAAGGCCCTGACAACATCAAGAGATTTTGACTCCGCGAAGGCGTCAGTAGCCACCGGTACCACAATAGGCTGGTTCATGTGGAACGATGAAACCACCTTCGGCAGAAATTGTTGACGAGTCCTCAACTCCGCTCTATCTTCATGGAAGATTAAATAAGGACTCTTGTGAGACAAAGCCGCTAACTCAGACACCCGCCTTGCGGATGCTAAGGCCAATAGCATGACCACTTTCCAAGTGAGAAATTTCAACTCTACCTTCTGTAAAGGTTCAAACCAATGTGACTGAAGGAAATGCAATACCACGGTAAGATCCCATGGTGCGACTGGGGGCACAAATGGAGGTTGGATGTGCAAAACTCCTTTCACGAAAGTCTGAACTTCTGGAAGGGAGGCCAATTGTTTTTGAAAGAAAACCGATAAGGCCGAAATTTGTACTTTAATCAAGTCTGAAATCCAAGGCCAGGGGTCGACCTTCTGCCACTACCCCTGCCCACCAACAGTTGTAGGGACGGAGGTACGCTCCGCCCCTACGGGGTAAAAAATTGGGCCTCCGGCCCCGATATCCACACATGTTTATGGTCTATCAAATGGGCCCCACCCGGTACGGTGGTGCCCATCAATTAATACTAAGACTATAAAATACCTAAAAGTTCACCCGAACTTAATAACAATAAACTCCTTAAGTTAAACTAAAATAACCGTTCAGTAACCGGCCAGCTGCCAGGTTACCAACCTGCCACCGCCACCTGAACCAAGAAGACTAAACTCAACTCAAACTAAAGAAAACAGAACACGAAGCTAAAAAGACCTCAAGACCCGGCGTACCAGATCATTGCCACTCACGGCCGACAAGCCATATAAAGCGCGGATCTAGCCGCCTTCCTGCAAAAGAAGGGTGTGAGTGAGGTTAATAAACGAAACATAGTATGGAGAAAATGGGTAACCTAACCTGCGTCCCTAACGGGGGAGAAGGGGGGGGTCGCCCAATTTGACTTGAGGCAAAAACGCAAAACTTCGTCAGCCGGCAAAAGCCATAATTAAAACCAACGATAAAAAAAAATTTCCTCAAGGCCCCCGCAGTCGCAAAGCGCAACTGCGACGAGCAGCTAATCCTCAAATGGGCGCACTGGGAGGACAAGGCCTGATATAGCGCATGAATGCACCAGACCTCCACCTACCGAGTGCCCGGACTGCGACGTCGGACCAACCCGCCGCAGCAGCAGCTGAAGCAGCGCCGAGTGAGTCCCATAGTCGGCCGGAGATAGACCCAGGTATAAAATACAACATCCCAAAACCGACCGGAATTGATATCTGGTCAACGGGAAACCGTCACTATGGACGAGCCACCCAGGAGGCGTATGAGGCCGTACGGACGAAAAAGACCGGGCCGTGAGAACTGGACAAATGCCCCGCACACGGGCCCGACCCCTTCGAACCCACTGCCCCCCGCCAACTACGTCAGTCCTGGAGCGCTGAATCCCACACCACAAACCGTCAGGGCGTATGACGACGTGGGCCGCCAGCATGGGCGAGGCAGAAGTCCGAGAAACGGACACCAGCTCGCCCACCCTGAACGCACCGTGAAAGGCCATCGTAAAAGCCGTCATGAAGAGGCGAACTTCATACCCTGAAGAGCAAATACTTCGTAGGGATCCTAAAATCCGCCTCAACAAAGACCCAGTGATTGGCCGGCGATTGGCCGGCAGGGGCAGGAGCGCCCGTGCCCATCCTTTTAACACCCTCCAGAGGAAAAAGGACTCAGTAAAGTCCTCTTCCCCCCGAAGCCGCAGAAAATATTATATACACGCTAGCGCCCGACCCACATACGCTCGCGAACTCCCGTCGGTATACAAAACCCAGATGCAAACCAAAAGTAAGCCGTGAGAGGCCTTACCACTATGGCCTCTCTCCAGAAGGTAGCGACTCAACCGACCCCAGGCGACCAGATAAGCCGCAAAAGTTGCAGGAGCCAACGACCCGTGGGTTAAATCCTCCAATCCGGGCGTACAACCTGCCACACATAATCAGAACATAATTCCCCTTGGATTAGAGCTGCAGGAGCCAAGCGCCTAAATCGCTGCCAGTCGCCGCGAGAAAGTGTATCAGCAATGTCACTATGCACCTCGGGACATGCTTGGCTGCAGGAGCCAAGCGCCTAAATCGCTGCTAGTCGCCGCAAGAAAGGGCATCAGCAATGTCACTACGCACCCCGGGACGTGCTTGGCTCGCAACGTAACGTTGTTCACCAAGCATAGCAAGACTATCTGCGCAACGACCCGCAGGATCGGCAAGGATGTGGATCTCTGCCGGTTAATGGCAAAAACCACGCCTAAATTGTCGCACCAGAAGAGCACCTGTTTGTTACGCAGGGCATAGCGACACAACTCCAATGCGACCATGATGGGAAAAAGTTCCAGCAACAGAATGTTTGTCGTGAGGTGCTCTCTAATCCAGGCCCTTGGCCAAGGAGACGTGCACCAGCGGCCAGCGAAATAGGCACCGAAACCGCAAGCGCCAGAGGCGTCCGTGAAAAGCTCCAGGGATGTGCTAGACACGACCGCCTCTTGCCAAATACAGACGCCGTTGAAACGAACTAGAAATTCGTCCCATGTATGTAAATCCCTACGAATTTAGAGGGATAATCCAAGATGATGCGGGCGTCTAATCCCAACTGTCGCCCGCTCCAATTTTCTACAGAAAACCCTACACATGGGGAGAACCGTGCAAGCAAAATTAAACAGGCCCAATAAGGATTGAGCCTGCTGGAGGGTAAGCATGCCCGCAGCAAGCGCATAAAGGATACCACCGTGCAGATGCAACACCTTATACGCTGGGAGCCTACATGGACCAGCGACCGTATCAATCTGAATCCCGAGGTAAATGAAGGAGGCAGAGGGACCCTCAGTCTTCGCAGGCGCAACAGGAACCCCGAAGTGTGCGAAGAGGGCCAATGCCCTCCGCGGCAAGCGTACGCAGCAATCTGAGTCCGGTGGGCCGATCAAAGGGAAATCGGCCAAATAGTGCAAAATACCCTTCTACCCCGTAGCATGCTCCAGACACCAATGGAGGAAATAACTGAAGCTCTCGAAGTATGCGCAAGAGATAGAACAACCCATAGGGAGGCAAGGCGAAACGCTGACTGGATGTCCAATTGACACATCACTGCCCCCGGACCAAAAGACCGAATGGTGTCTATGGCCGAATCAAAAGACAGGTAAACGACCCTACACTGATCGGCAGGGATAGAAGCATTAACCGAGGACCCGAGAGGACAGGAAAGATGTTGAATGAGCCTAAATTTTCCCGGGGTCTTCTTGGGCACCATACCTACGGGGGACTAGACCAAATCGGCAAAGGGGGGGGTGTCCCGAAAAGGGGGCCTAGCATCCGGCCCAATTACACCTTGGCAGCAACCGTCTGCCGCAGAACGTCCGGAAACTCCCGTGCCGAACGCAGGTTCATACCAGCCCGGGACCCACAAGCCCATGTATCGGCAAGGGGAAGCCAGACGTGAAACCCGAGTGTAAAAATTGGGCGTCCACCTGCCGCGGGTACCGTCGCAGCCAGGGTATGAGCGCCAGAAGTCTAATTGGAGAGGGGGCTGAGGCAAGTGACTGGGGCCGCAGGAACATGGGATCCGCGGTCCGGAATTATCCCCTGTCTCTGGACTGGGGCAGCCCTGGATCCCATGGCTTCCACCACATCTGATGCAGGAGTGACGAAAAATGACACCCCCCCCCCCCCCCCAAGTTACATTGGGCATTATTGAAAGCGAAGCATTTGCCATGCCCCGTGCGCGATGGACCCCCTCGAAAGCCGGTAGAACGAGAGGCAGGCTGTTGCGCCCATCGTCTCGCTATACCGCCGTCCTCAGTGCCCACTGAGCCCTGTGTTAGCTTCGAGCACAAGTCAACAACCTTTGTACCAAAATTATAGATCTCCCGGCCGCGCTGTTTGCGCCGGAAGTCCTCATAGTAACGTCGCCAGGCCGACCCATTGTACTTATGGTACGGCACGTGTATAAGGAATTGATAGTGCACGATGTTCATGTGGTTGTCCGGGCACGTCTCTAAGTAACACGCCATGAAAATCAACATGCACCAGACCCAATTCGGGTAGGAGTGAAAAGCGGATTCGCTGCCCTGTCCCTGTACCTTGACTGAAAGCAAGGCTTTACGATCATCGCAAGTAAGAGCAAAATATTGACGTATAGGCCCTTACGGATACGATCCCGGACCCGGGGCCTAAGACCACGTTGCACTGCTGTGTTAGCGCAGTGAACGGTGTCCGACTCGACCGACACTCGCGAGGCGGAAGAGGTGGAACACCGACGCTCGCGCCGTCTGCGACGTTTTGACCCTGTGCAACCCGCCGTCGGAGGACACACCCTCCGAGGACGTGGAGGCAAGGAAAGAGTCCGTGCTCCGACGCCAACACCTGGGTCTACTCCGCTTGCCGGAAACCCTACGCGTACGTCTGCCCCGCTAGAGGAGCGGGACTGAGTACTTGATCCCAATCCGCTACGGGGGTAACTGCGCTCCCCCGGGACCAATCAGGGTCCGATGAAGACTCACCTGCCCGAGAGGCTACTCCGTCCGTCCTTGTACCCTCCGGACGACTTGCTGAGGCACCGGCAGACTCCATTCCTGTCCCAACGTCCACGGCTGGGGAGACCAAAGAGAAATTGGTACCCTGCGCCCCCACCGGTCCCGCAGCCGCCGCGAGCGGGGCTGGCGGGCCGGCCGTTCCAGCCGAGGACAGGAGCGACATAAGGGTTTGCGCAATGCTATCTGCCAAAGACTGCGGCACAAATGGCGGACAAAATGGTGGCGTCCACCAAGGGTGCGGCCGTTGTAGCATGTGCTTTAAGATCAGACGAGGCACGCGGGTCCCGCGCCCCACGGGAGGTTCGCAAACCATCCGCCGGGAGCAAGGACCCGGATGATCCCTCACTGTCGAGTATCACGGCATATCTGTCCAGCTGCAACAAACTCTGCCTGATCCGCCTGCGCCGCGACCTCCTCCTCCTATCCCGAGCATTGGTCTCACTTCTAGAAAGACGCAGCGCACCGTTCGACTGAGTGCTGTCCGCAGCAACATCTGAAGTAACAGTCTGGACACGGCGGGGCCCAGACCGTTCGCTACCCGCCCGCGCACGCCGTCCACTCATGGCTGTGTGCCTTGCAAGCAAACCCAGAAGGGACGGGCGCCACGGGTCCAACCACGGCAGGAGAGGCCAGGTGGCCCATCCCACCGCGGGTGGACGCGGATCGCCCCTGTGCGATGGGCCCTGCAAGGTCCGCCGGCGGCACCATCTCATCAGCAGAGCGGGCGCGTCGCCCCGCCAGCCGCGGGAGGGCGCTACCCGGCCCTGAACTGCAATATCCCGATCCCCACAGGGACCAGCGAGCGGACGCCTCATTTGGGCTCCCCTAGTGCAGACATATGAAACCACAGCATGCGCGCGCTGCACGGACCCACCGCGTCCGGCAGCCGCGCGACCCCCTGGCCGCCCGCTGGAGAGGATGATGAAGAATGACAGGACTGTGCAAGGATACAACTTGCTGAGACTGGGACGGAACCAGTGTCTCCAGCACGGCTGACACAGCCTATATCAACAACCTGCACTCTTGTCACTGAGCCACAGCTACTGCCTTTTTATTTATTTTTTATTTTTTAATAAGCTGCAGGGGAAATGGAACCGTCACTACCCAGTGCCCTGCAAGCCATCACAGTACCTGATGGCAGAGAGACACGGAGCCGCCGGGCGGGAGCGCTGCCCTGGGTGTGCTACCCTGGGAGTGCAGCAGCAGCGCGCCCGCCAGCCGCCCCGACCAGCGGATACAGGGATGTTACGATTCTGTCCCTAGCAGTCCGCCTACGCCACCCACGCACACCAGGTGCTCCGTCCACCGCCGCAGCCAGCAGCAGGGACGGAGATGGAGAGCGCACGGGAGTGCGGGCGGGCGGGTGGCCGAGTCCGGCCGCGGACGCCCAGCATCCCACGTGCCACTGCCGCAGCAGGCCTACCCCGAAACGGCCGGACCTCAGAGGTGTCCAGCAACCGAGCGGGGAGGCCCGGGCTGCGTCTGGGTCTGTGCACACAAGTGAAAATACAAGAAAATACAATAGGAAAGGAAAGAACAGGGGAAGGAGGGGACACAGGACAGCAGAGAGAAGAATGGGTAGAGGCTAGATGGAAATATATATAAGTATAAGAATGGGAAATGGAAAAGAGAAAATATGTAAATGAGTTATACTTAGCAGTTCCACTGAAAAACTTGAAAGAGGCAGGATGTCCTAGGTCTGAAGACTATATGTATGTCAGACAAGCCCCTATGCAGAATCCAGCCAATCACAATCCAGGCAGTTTTCCTTAAGTTCTTCCCACAAAAACTGTAATCCCTTCCGTGCCAGAGTGATGCATTAAGAGGCGTGCCGCAAGCCCGGCCGGTGAGTTTATGCTGTTTTTGCCACATTCATGACCTACGCAGTCTAACTTCCTGGCTTGACCATATTCCCTGGAAGGTTTCCCCCTGTGTGACTGCTCCCCAGCCTCGGAGACTCGCATCTGTGGTTACTAGGATCCAGTCCCGGATCCCGAACCTGCCTCCCCCTAGGAGGTGAGAGCTGTGCAGCCACCACAGGAGTGAGATTCTGGTCTTGGAGGACAGGGTTATTTTCCGGTGTATGTGCAGATGGGTTCCGGACCACTTGTCCAATAGGTCCCACTGAAACACTCTGGCATGGAATCTGCCAAACTGAATGGCCTCGTAGGCCGCCACCATCTTCCCCAGCAATCGAGTGCATTGATGGATTGATACTGTCGCTGGTTTCAGAATTTGTTTGACCAAACTCTGAATTTCCAGAGCCTTCGCTTCTGGAAGAAAAACTCTCTGTAATTCCGTGTCCAGAATCTTTTCCAAAAACGACAGCCGTTTCGTCGGATTCAACTGTGACTTCGTCAAGTTTAGGAGCCAACCATGTTGCTGCAGAACTGTCAGGGAGAGAGCTTGTCTTTGGATCTCGCTCCAGCTTGTCTTTGGATCTCGCCTTTATCAGGAGATCGTCCAAGTAAGGGATAATTGTGACACCTTGTATTCGAAGGAGAACCATCATTTCCGCCATTACCTTGGTGAAAATCCTCGGAGCCGTGGACAGACCAAACGACAACGTCTGAAATTGGTAATGACAATACTGAATAGCAAACCGCAGGTAAGCCTGATGCGGAGGATATATGGGGACGTGTAAGTAGGCATCCTTTATGTCGACCAACACCATGAAATCCCCTTCCTCCAGACTGGAGATCACTGCTCAGAGAGATTCCATCTTGAATTTGAATTTTCTTAGGTAAAGATTGAGGGACTTTAGGTTCAGAATTGGTCTGACCGAGCTGTCCGGTTTCGGTACCACAAACAGGCTTGAATAGAAACCTTCTCCCTGTTGTGACGGGAGAACCCTGATAATGACTTAATTTACACACAACTTTTGTATTGCATCGCATACAACCTTCCTGTCCGGAAGAGAAGCTGGTAAGGTCGATTTGAAAAATCGGTGAGGGGGAACGTCTTGAAACTCCAGTTTGTACCCCTGGGACACTATCTCTAAAACCCATGGGTCCAGGGCCGAACGAGCCCAGAATTGACTGAAGACCTTGAGACGTGCCCCCACCGATGCGGACTCCCGCTGAGGAGCCCCAGCGTCATGCAGTGGATTTGGCAGAAGCCGGGGAGGACTTCTGCTCCTGGGAACCTGCCACGGCCGGAGATCTTTTACCCTTTCCTCTTCCCCTATTAGCAAGGAAGGAATAACCTCGGCCTTTTTTGTATTTATTTGGCCGAAAGGACTGCATCTGAAAGTGGTGAGCTTTCTTTTGTTGTGGAGGAACATAAGGCAAAAATTACGACTTGAAAAAACAACCCTGATCCAGGCGCTAATTTGTTAATTGTATTATTTACTCTTAATTTGAGATTTGGAGCTAAGGACAACCAACGAGACCTCCTACACACCTGCCGCTCCAGCTGAACTGCAATCAAAGGAGACGCGGCTAGCAAGGTGGAGAGTCTATTCTGAAAATTGTCCACATACAAGCGGCCCCACTCACGTTGAGGGTTAGAAACCATCCAGCACCGCTACCACCACGGAGGACGGACGGGGAGAAGGAAAGCAAACCAGCATCGCTGTGCACGGCGAGGATCTCCCCATCACGTCTGCATCCACGGACACGGTGGTAAGCGGCTCAATTCAGAAACTGTCAGTCCATGGACTTTGCAATTATATAAATGAGAACTGTGGTCCTATGCTAAAGACTGAGTTATAATACAACGAAGATAAGCAATATTCAATGTTGTGGAAACTGTGTCTTTAAACAGAGAACTGAGTTTTCACCTTGGAAAATCACCGTTTAAACGTTGTGGATACATAAATTATGTTGCATTTTAATCCAGGAGTGTAACTATTAATTGTCTCTGATAGATTTGAGCACTGGATGTCTAAAACAGAGAAATATCATTATTTTTATTATTATAAAATAATTTTTTAGAATGTGCCCCTAATGAGTATGCATACTTAATTTTTTATTATATTGTTGTATGAGATATAACGTTTGTACTAAAATAAACACCAGAGAAGTGAAAAGCACGTGTTTTTATTCATATACGCACCTGGAGAAATAGCGCAATCAGTCACTTTTCCTCTTAAAAATTACGACTTACTCGCGGTAGCCGTAGATACCAAATCAATGAGACCCTCACCAAACAAGACACTACCTTTATATGGGAGAGACTCCATAGCTTTCTTAGAGTCAGCATCAGCATTCCATTGATGAATCCACTATGCCCTCCTAGCTGAAATCGCCATGGCATTGGCTTTTGATCCCAAAATGCCTATATCTCTCGCCGCCTCCTTTAGGTAGGCCGCAGCGTCCTTGATATAACCCAGAGTTAACAGGATGCTATCCCTATCTAGGGTATCTATATCAGATGACAAGTTCTCTGCCCACTTTTCGATAGCACTACTCACCCACGCAGATGCGATGGTTGGTCTGAGCAGTGTACCTGTGGTGACGTAAATGGATTTTAATGTATTTTCCTGTCTACGATCCGCAGGATCCTTAAGGGCTGCCGTGTCAGGAGACAGTAAAGCCACCTTTTTAGACAACCGTGATAGAGCCTTGTCCACAATTGGGGATGACTCCCACTTTTCTCTATCCCCAGAGGGGAACGGATACGCCACCTGAATCCTCTTGGGAATCAGAAACTTTTTGTCAGGATTTTCCCACATTTTCTCAAAGAGGATATTCAGTTCATGAGAGGGAGTAAACGTTACCTCAGGTTTCTTTCCCTTGTACATACAGACCCTAGTATCAGGAACAGCAGGGTCCTCGGATATATGCAACACGTCTTTTATTGCCACAATCATGTACTGAATGCTCTTTGCCAATTTTGGGTCTAATCTGGTATCACTATAGTCGACACTGGAGTCAGTGTCCGTGTCGGTATCTGTGTCTGCTAACTGAGCAAACGAACGTTTATGTGTTTATGTGACCCCGAGGGGGTCTGGACCTGTGATAACACATCCTCCACAGACTTTTTCCATACCTGGTTCTGAGACTCAGATTTATCTAATCTCTTATTAATAAGAGCCACATTAGCATTCAAAGCATTCAACACATTTACCCAATCAGGAGTCGGCGGTGCCGACAGGGTCACTCCCACAGCCATTTCTGCCCCTAACACAGTCTCCTCCTGGGAAGAGCACTCCGCCTCAGACATGCCGACACACCTGTACCGACACCCACAGACACACTGGGCCAAAAGGGGGACAGACCCACAGTAAAGCCTATCAGAGAAACACAGAGGGAGTTTGCCAGCTCACAACCCAGCGCCTGTCTCAGTTCTCAAACTTTACTATATAATGCCTCAGACCCTGCAGCGCTTTTTAACACTTAATTTTGCACCAAACTTGCTGTGCCCCCCCCCCCTCGTTTTGCACACTGTTACTTGTCAATAGCAGTGGTGAGGAAAGACAGCGTCTCTGCAGATCCGGAGAGAAAATGGCGCTGAGGAGAGCTGTATGGGCTAAGCCCCGCCCCCTGCACGGCGCGCTTCAGCCCGCTCTTTTTTTAAATTAACACCTTTGGCGGGGGTACGAATTTAGTGCCAAGGCACACCAATATGACTTTGCCAGCCTATTCAGAGGATTTTTATGCTGTCCAGGGCGCCCCCCCGCGCCCTGCACCTTACAGTGCCGCCGTGTGTGGGAGCATGGCGCACAGCTCGATCACTGTGCGGTACCTCAGAAGCCGTCACTGGAGTTTTCTTTTCTTCTTCTACTCACCTGTCTTCTGACTTCTGGCACTGCAAGGGGGGTGACGGCCAGTGACGTGCGGTGAGGTAAATGGCTGGGGAGGCACTGGCCAGTATCAGAGTCAGATTTACACACACATATATGAACCTGATAGAGGAGCATGTCAGGGAGGGCTGCATTAGGGGGGTCATTCCGAGTTGGATTGCTCGCTAGCTACTTTTAGGCTAGCAGCCGTGCAAACACATAGTCGCCGCCCATGGGGGAGTGTATTTTCGCTTTGCAAGAGTGCGAACGCCTGTGCAGCCGAGTGGTTTCAAACACATTTTGTACAGAACAAGACCAGCGGCGCCCCCACCCCCCTCATGTAAAATAAGGGCAGTGCGCGTCGTAGGCGCGTGACAAAAATTTAGGGGCATGGCTTCATGGGGAAGGGGTGTGGCCACAAAATAAACCAATTCATATTACGGTGCACAGTAGTCTCCATTATTCAAATTACGCCGCAAAGTAGCGCCGCTACACCAAGCAAAGCCCCCTTTTTACACATTACAGCAGACAGTCCACCTTTTTACACATTACGGCAGACAGCGTCCCTTTTGTACACATTACGGCAGACAAAGTCCCCTTATTACACATTACGGCAGACAGAGTCCCCTTTATACACATTACGGCAGACAGTGTCCCCATTTTTACACATTGCGGCAGACAGAGTCCCCTTTTTACACATTGCGGCAGACAGCGTCCCCTTATTACACATTACGGCAGACAGAGTCCCCTTTATACACATTACGGCAGACAGCGTCCCCATTTTTACACATTGCGGCAGAGTCCCCTTTTTACACATTACGGCAGACAGCGTCCCCTTATTACACATTACGGCAGACAAAGTCCCCTTATTACACATTACGGCAGACAGCGTCTCCTTTTTTACACATTGCGGCAGATAGAGTCCCCTTTTTTACACATAATGGCAGACAGCGTCCCCTTATTACACATTACGGCAGACAGCGTCCCCTTATTACACTTTACGGCAGACAGCGTCCCCTTATTACACATAACGGCACACACCGTCCCCATTTTTACACATTGCGGCAGACAGCGTCCCCTTTTTTACACATTACGGCAGACAGCGTCCCCTTTTTTACACATTGTGGCAGACAGCGTCCCCTTATTACACATTACGGCAGACAGCGTCCCCTTATTACACATTACGGCAGACAGTCCCCTTTTTTACACATTGTGGCAGACAGCGTCCCCTTATTACACATTACGGCAGACAGTCCCCTTTTTTACACATTGTGGCAGACAGCGTCCCCTTATTACACATTACAGCAGACAGTCCCCTTTTTTACACATTTGTGGCAGACAGAGACCCCTTATTACACATTACGGCAGACAGTCCCCTTTTTTACACATTGTGGCAGACAGAGACCCCTTTTTTGCACATTAAAAAAAATCCTGAGATCATATGCTGTTAGCAGACATAACTTGATTTCAGGCACGGAAGCCTCGGCTGCTGGGGGAGATAAGAGAGAGATGCTTTGAGTAAACCCCCCCCCCTCCCTACCCCCACTTCCCAGTTCACTCGATCAGTGTGGAGATCAGGCAGCAGGGAGAGGAAGATCTTACTCTGGCCACGTTCCTGCAGTAGAGTTGTACTCCTCTCCAGCCCAAGCCAGTGGGAGTGCTTGTGAATAGCACCAGTCAGGGAAGAAAGCTGTTGCATTGCATCATGGGGGGAAGGGGCGTGCCTTGAGACCCTCTCAAACCACGCATGACAGAGCTGCCTCTTCTGGCATTGTTTTCAATGCAGTTACAGCCTGGTGTGCGGCTCTGCCCCCAGCTCCGCCCCCTAGCTCTAAGCAGTTTCTGGTTACCAGAGGGAGGCAGAGCTATTGCTGCCTCTCCTCTGTCCCTATGTACGAGCGAGTGCAGCAACTTCACACTGCAATGGAAGCAGCTGATGTTTACAATGATCTGTATTATAGCACAGATCAGTGGAAAAATCAGCTGTTTTCATTGCAGTTTGACAGGTGAGGCTCTGCCTCCCCTGCCACCCCTGACTGCACGTCCCTGGTGACGGCGGGCTCTGGGAGTGAACCCCTAGGCGTACCTAGTGTTCCAAATCCTCAGGAGCTAATGGTGTCCTGTAGCCAAGAAGCAGAGCCTTTAAACTCACTGGAAGTAGGTCTGACTTCTCTCCCCTCAGTCCCACGAAGCAAGGAGACTGTTGCCAGCAGTGCTCCCTGAACATAAAAAACCTAACATAAAGTCTTTTCAGAGAAACTCAGTAGAGCTCCTCAGTGTGCATCCAGTCTGCCTGGGCACAGATTCTAAACTGGAGTCTGGAGGAGGGGCATAGAGGGAGGAGCCAGTTCACACCCTTTTCAAAGTCTTAAAGTGCCCATGTCTCCTGCGGATCCCATCTATACCCCATGGTTCTTGAAGTGTCCCCAGCATCCTCTAGGACGTATGAGAAAAATAAAGTACCTCATTAGATAAATTCATCTCCCTGACATGACTTTGTATATCTGACTATATCTGCGCTAAGTGCACTTTGGGCCGTATTCAGTAGCCAACGCTGGATAATACCACAGTGTGCACACGCAGGGCCTGCTCTGCATGTGCGCGGGCAGGAAGCTGGGTTCGCATCTCAGTAATGCTGCTAATGCCTCTGCCTGATTGACAGGAAGAAGAACGGTCAGGGGCGGCGTTCCGGGGGGATATATTATCTTGTTTCTGTGCAGGGTAAATACTGGCTGCTTTATACCGGGCCATTTTCAGCACATGAAGCTTCTGCGATACCCTGCGCCTGCCTTTGCCACTATGCTGTGCAGGCAGGAGGCATCCCTTATTTTGCGGTGCCAGCAATGTGATTGCAATTAAATTGCGATTGCATCGCTGCTGGCCATTAGCATGCTGGGTGGCCTTGTCTTGTCCTGGGCGACCCCCAGCATGCAGTCGTTTTGCTAACTGCTACTAAAATCTATGAGGAGGGGGTCTATTCAGTGCTCATCAGCATTAATGTGTGTACAGCTGCAAGTGCTGGCACTACTAAGGGCCTTATTCAGGTTTGCTAGCAAACCAAGGGCCTAATTCAGAACTGATCGAAGCAGCAAAATCTTTCCCTAATGGGCAAAACCATGTGCACTGCAGGGGGTTATTTTCAGACTGTGCATGTGCCAAAGCCGCACTGTGCACACCCTGCGAATGATTATTAGCCATTTAGAATGCACACAGGATTTATTTGCAAAGTGAGTGACAGGTAGTCAGTGTTTGGGGGAGGTAATGGGGGATTGCAACAATAAGGCAGGGGTGTCAGGGCATTCCCTAGACATCAACTGTAAATCTGTTTGCAGAAGGAGAGGTGTCTTAAGTGCTCTTTCTCATAGGGTTGATCAGAGGTCTGATGGCCTGACCAATGTGCGCCCGAGGTGTCCACTTATGTGTGTGATACACATGCATGCACCCCAAATGCTTTACCAGTGAAGTGGTTTATTGGGGATAGACGTAGTACACCTGTACACATGGTTATACATACTGATCATGTGGAACAGAGCTTGGGAGGACCAGGGTATCATACAGCTCACTAGCCAGTGACTGTATCTAGTAGCAGTGCTGATGCAAGTACCACTGGCAGCATCTCTGTATAGAGGTATTGGCAGGGTCTCCCTGGAACTAACATTTTTTGTCCTGCATAACATTAATATTTCTTTGCTTGCATTGAAATGCTTTGTGACTTATCTTGTAACCTCCAGGGACACATCGCCAGCAACGGGCCACGGCGGGGTGCCAGAATTGGCAAGTGCACACACTTGCCGATGCCGGCAACGACGTGCAATGACTGGTGGGGGGGGGGGGAGCCATTGTGCATTTGGGAGCATGGCATCATTCAACACCTCCTCAGATCCTTCTGCAGGTTGAAGAGATCTGAGGAAGTGACAAACGTACCAAAGGGTGCGCGCATCGTGTCGTTGACATGCCCGCACACGAACCGTTTTTAAAAATCTATTTGTGTGTGGGTAACTTTAGATTAATTATTCTCATGAGACCCCATCTTGATATGCTGCCTGCAGTGCTATCCCCATGTATTTATCAGAATTTTTTCCCATGTATGATAGAGTATACATGTTGCTCTACACTTACATTAACTGTGCCCATGGCTCTTTTTACATCATCAGGGTTTAGACTGTAACCAGGATTTACTGTAACTTTCCACGCATTAGTTGCATCACCATAGCAAATTTAAATGTTGGATAATTTTCCGTATCTTTCAATTTGGTAATCCCCAACATAGGTGTAGTGTCAAAGTCGAAAAATATTGCAGAACACACATCACGTACAAACTGCACACACATGCCCACTGCGCGTGCACTTGTTCTGCCGTGCGTGCACATATCCGCAATTTGCGTATGGTCGCTCCCGTGGTCCTGCGCATCGGCGCGTGGTATGGGTATTTACGGCAGAGTTTGTGAACGCATGGAGAGCCATCAAAACACATTACATATTTAATCCAAATAGCGCACAATATACACATAGTCTCCTTGCACCACATCAGAAAGTTATAGCTGCTTAAATGGTTGCAGAACAAAGGGATTCACCTTTACAGGATAAGAGGGGACAGACTAAGGTTATAAGGTGGTGTTTGGTATCCAGCTGTAGGGTATTTTAAGGGTAACATTCCGGTGTTGGTCTGCGGAAGATCGCATGTTCCTGCGGATAGTTATGTGCAGAAGCACAAAATAGATATAAACTGTATTTACTGTATATTATGTATGCGGCGGGAATCCAGAGGAGACCACCCACAAGAGCAGTTGGGAAAGACATCGCCTACCTTTTCAAATCGACCTATGACCTCTCCTGTACTGTAAAAGTGCATTCCTGTGTCCAATGGACAAAGGGATTACAGTATCCATTGTATTGCTTTTGGATGAATTGTATAAATAAAGCCTGCTGCAGCCTGGTCTGGGAGAAGACTCACAAAGTTATCTATCAGATGACCGAGGACCGGGCCGGGTAGCGCAAGCGATTCCAATCACGTATGTACATTGACTGTAGCCATTATTCTGTTATATTGTCTTGTATTGTAGTGTATGATTTGTATTGTAAAACCCCCTATCAGAAATAATCCACTGTGGTGTCGGAACCCAGCGGTGAAATCACAATTGGTGTCGTGTCCTCATTGCCCTGCTAAGATTTAAAGTGTATTATTATTATTGCATTGCAGTGCTGTAGAAGGTTTAAAGTGTATCTCTGGGTGTGTACGCGCTGTGAGTTCTTTGTACCATCAGCGCGGCGTTTGTACGCTAAGTCCGTACACAGCACGGGACTTTGTACGCTAATAGCGTACAAAGTACGTAGAGTGTGTATTAAGTATAGCGGCCGCAGCGGCTAAAGGTTTAAAGTGTATTTAAAGTGTGTATAAGGTATAGCTTTCTTTCCTGTAAGATAATCGACATTATCAATTGGGGGCTCTCCGGTTTTCCACATACTCACTACCTAACAGGTCACAGCAGACGTAATCTATCAGCAAAGGGTGGGAAGTTATCCTACGTATCCTTTTCTTGGTCGATGGATGCACTGAAAACCCTACTTAATTACTGATTAGATGGCGTCTGCTCTGTATGGTTTGTAGAGATGCTGGTAGAACTCGTAAGGTAAACAGGAAAAAAGCTATTTAAAATCTGTGAAATTCTCTTTTGGCGCCAAAAGCGTACACAGCACCCATACTCTTTGCATACTCTCTCACAGTGTTGTCATAACATTCAGATTGCTAGATTAATTTAAACTTGTGTGAAACCGGAGATATTTGTTGCTATATAGTTAAAACTAAAATAAATGTTAAGGAAGTAAGGTTAAGACACACACGCAGCCTGGCCTAGTTATAAAGGTTTATACAGAAAGAAACTGTGTGTTGTGTTAAGTGAGCAATTATAGTTGGTATTGCTCACATTTATAGAAGTTGCTGTTAGGGTCTTCTGCCCTGTGCTGCCACGTCGTCATGGCAACCGGGAGACAAGTGCTAGCGGAGTAACCTGAGCGCAGCTGATACTCCGGTTCGGGTCTTTTGCTGTGCAGTGGTTACAGGCTCTGTGCACGGCAGGGGATCCGGTGCTGGTTTTTGTGCCCACAGTCTGTGAGGTCTGAGTGGGGCGTGGACAGCACCTGCTTTATAAGGCCTCTTCTCAGGTTAAGCAGATGCTGCTGAATCTTTGTTGGTTAGTCAGTTCCTGAAAGTTAGCCAGTACTGTGTAGCTTTGTATTTGTTGTTGCTTACTGCAAATAGGCCTGGGGATTTGGTACTACACTCTGCCAATCCAGACCTAGCAGTAAGACTGGAGTCAGTCGTTTAGCTTGCTGGGGTTCTTTTACTACTCTGTGAACTTAGCAAGTTTGCGGCTGTATTCTAAGACTTGCCTGCCTAAATCCTGTCTCACTGTGCAAGGTGTCAGGTGTCAGTTTAGTGGCAGTAAGCTGAACCTGTGCACTGCAAGTGAGAATTAGGATTGTGGAGACTCTCCTTGTGTCTATCATTCCATCTCTGACCAAGGAGTTTACTGCCACACCCGTTGGTAACCCTTTAGGGTTTTGCTGTTGCCCTTAGCAACAGCATTTCGGGTTCTCTACGTATTAAAACACAACATCTTGCTTTTCCCATCTGAGCATTACTAATACTAGGGAGACACCCAGTTCCTTAGCCTCTGGGCTTCTCTGTTCACTTTGTGTGTATTTTGTTACCCTATCACCTTCTGTGTCTGTCTGTGAGTTCATTTGCTTTGCATACCTATCCGTTCAGACACCAGTACATTCCTGCAGGCACTGGTGTGCATAACAGTTCAAACACCAGTACATTCCTGCAGGCACTGGAGTGCATAACAGTTCTGACACCAGTACATTCCTGCAGGCACTGGTGTGCATAACATATTCAGCAGCCTAATACTCCTGTTGAAATTTTGTGGGAATATGGAGCATACCCCTCAAAATACGTTGCAACAGGTGGTCGATCAGGTGCAGGTCCTGACTCGACAATTTAATGATTTGTCCATTAAAATGCACACCTCCCAGGCCGCTGGCGGAGCTCCCGCAGCAGCAGCACCTTCAGGGGTTAAGGAGCCGAAAGTAAATCTCCCGGATCGTTTTTCTGGAGATCGCTCGCAGTTCTTTTGTTTCAAGGAGAGCTGCAAGCTATACTTCCGGCTTAGGCCTCAGTCTTCTGGGTCGGAGATTCAGCGGGTGGGCATAGTGATTTCCTTGCTACAAGGAGACCCACAGGTCTGGGCATATGGGTTGCAGCCTGACTGTCCGTCGCTTAAAAGTGTTGATGCTTTTTTTACGGCACTGGGCATGTTGTATGATGACCCTGACAAGACGGCCTCAGCCGAGGCTCAGATTTCGATCCTTAAGCAAGGGCGAAGGCCAGTTGAGGTTTACTGTACGGAGTTTCGGAGGTTGGCCCATGATACCCAGTGGAATGACCCAGCCCTGAGACACCAGTACCGAAGAGGTCTTTCTAACCAGATAAAGGACCAACTGGTACAATATCCCTTGCCTGATAGCTTAGATCAGCTCATGCAGTTATCCATCCGGGTGGATAGACGGCTGAGAGAGTGTAGGCTTGAAAGGGAGACTGAGGTTTCCTTCTTTCCCAAGGGAACCTCAGACTCTGAGGAATTTTCCGAGGAGCCTATGCAGATTGGGGCTACCCGCCTCTCCTCACGTGAGAAGACGCGGAGGAGACAGCAGGGGTTGTGTTTGTACTGTGGGAATAAAGGTCATGTGGTAGTATCATGCCCAGAAAAGCCGGAAAACTTCAGGGCCTGAGGGTGATGGGAAATATCCTGTCAGGCCAGAAGTCAGAATTTCCCAAGAAGACTTTTATCATTCCGGTGACCTTGAAGATCCTCGGTCAAACTGTCAAGACTGAGGCCTTTGTGGACAGTGGGGCCGACGGGGTTTTTATGGACCGCCAATTCGCCCTGAAACACTCTGTTCCCTTAGTACCCTTGGCATCGGAAATTGAGATTTGTGGGTTAAACGGGGAACCATTATCCCAAGGTAAAATTACCTCTTGCACTAGCCAGATTTCTTTGTTTATTGGAGCCACACACTCTGAAAAATTGTCCTTTTATGTGACTGTCTGTACTTTTGCCCCATTGGTGTTGGGGTTACCCTGGTTAAGGGCCCACAATCCTCAATTTGACTGGGTCTCTGGGGAGATTCTTAGTTGGGGTACTGATTGTTTCAGGAGTTGCTTGAGCTTTCCAGTCAGGCTCTCGCAGCTAAGTTTGCCAGGATTGCCAGGGTGTTATGCAGATTTTGCGGACGTGTTCTCCAAAAAAGTTGCAGAGGTACTACCTCCCCATCGCCCCTATGACTGTGCCATTGATTTGTTGCCAAATGCTAAGCTTCCCAAGAGCAGGTTGTACTCCCTGTCACGTCCTGAGACTCAGGCTATGGCAGAGTACATTCAGGAGAACTTGGCTAAGGGATTTATCAGACCTTCACAGTCTCCAGTTGGGTCGGGGTTCTTCTTCGTGGGTAAAAAGGACGGTTCGTTGCGACCCTGCATCGACTTCAGGGAATTGAACCGTATCACGATTAAAAACTCATACCCACTGCCTCTCATTTCGGTCTTGTTTGACCAGCTTCGTACTGCCACCATTTTTTCTAAGATTGACCTACGCGGTGCGTACAATCTAATCCGAATAAGAGAGGGGGATGAATGGAAGACTGCCTTTAATACCCACTCAGGGCATTATGAATATTTGGTGATGCCATTTGGGCTCTGTAATGCCCCGGCAGTCTTCCAGGATTTCATGAATGATGTGCTCAGGGAATATTTGGATAGATTCTTAGTTGTATACTTAGATGACATCCTAATCTTCTCCCATTCCCTGGAGGAACATCGGAAGCATGTACGCTTAGTCCTCCAGAAACTCAGAGACCACCGGCTTGGGGCGAAGCTGGAGAAGTGCGAATTTGAAGTTCAGCAAATCGCATTTCTAGGATATATTATCTCCCCAGAAGGTTTCCAAATGGAGGGTTCCAAGGTACAGGCAGTCCTGGATTGGGTGCAGCCCACTAGTTTGAAGGCGCTTCAGCGTTTCCTGGGCTTTGCGAATTTTTATAGACGATTTATCGCTGGATTTTCGTCTATAGTGGCGCCTTTGGTGGCACTCACTAAGAAAGGGGCGGATGTTGCTCACTGGTCTTGTGAGGCTAAAGCGGCTTTTGCCCGTCTCAAAAGGGCATTTGTATCGGCCAAGGTGCTGCGACACCCAGATCCAGAGCGTCCTTTTGTGGTGGAGGTGGATGCCTCTGAGATGGGTATTGGGGCAGTGCTTTCTCAGATGGGAGTGTCTGATAATCGCCTTCATCCCTGTGCTTACTTTTCCCGTAAATTTTTGCCTGCCGAGATGAATTATGACGTGGGTAACCGGGAATTGTTGGCTATTAAGGATGCACTCGAGGAGTGGAGACACTGGCTTGAGGGGGCTAAGTTTGTGGTCTCAATTCTCACCGACCATAAGAATCTGGCATATTTAGAGTCAGCGAAGCGTCTCAATGCCAGGCAGGCACGATGGGCTTTGTTTTTTGCTCGCTTTAATTTTTTGATAACATATCGCCCTGGGTCAAAAAACATCAAGGCTGATGCGCTCTCGCAGAGTTTTGCTCCAATCCAGGAGACCACGAGGAGCCGTTGCCCATTGTGTCCCCATCATGTATTAAAGTGGGCATTACCCAGGACCTCTTATCATTAGTCCTTAGAGCACAGGAGCAGGCTCCTCCAGACCTTCCGGTAGGTCTTTTGTTTGTGCCTCCTAGGTTAAGACAGCGAGTGTTCCTGGAATTCCATGCCAAGAAGTCGGCAGGTCACCCGGGTATTGCCAGAACTCGGGAGTTGCTATCTAGGGCGGTGTGGTGGCCCTCGGTGGCTAAGGATGTGGATCAGTGGGTTCGGGCATGTGACATCTGTGCCCGAAATAAGACTCCTAGAGGGGTTCCTGTTGGCCCATTACATCCACTCTCTATCCCATCTAAGCCATGGACCCACATTTCAATGGATTTTGTGGTGGACTTGCCCAAATCCTCGGGGATGACAGCTATCTGGGTTGTCGTTGACAGGTTTTCGAAGATGGCGCACTTCGTTCCACTGGTTGGGCTGCCATCGGCCAGACGCCTGTCTGAATTATTTATGCTGCATGTTGTGCGTCTCCACGGGTTTCCACTTGATGTGGTCTCTGACCGCGGATCCCAGTTTGTGGCCAAATTCTGGAGGGCATTTTGTTCCGATCTCCAGATTTCTGTCAGCTTGTCGTCAGGCTACCATCCGCAGTCTAATGGGCAGACTGAAAGGGTGAACCAGTCCTTGGAGCAGTTCCTCAGGTGTTATGTCTCCAAGTGTCAGACTGACTGGGTTGCTCATCTGTCCATGGCGGAGTTTGCCTATAACAACGCGGCTCACTCTGCTACAGGGATCTCTCCCTTCCTTTGTGTGTATGGGCATCATCCTAAGGCTAATTCTTTTGACCCCCTGGACTCCACGCCTGGTGGTTCCTCTGTGGTTTCGGTCCTTAGAGGTATTTGGCGGAAAGTGAAGAAAGCCCTTGTGTCTGTGTCATTAGTGACCAAAAGGGTTTTTGATAAGCGGAAAAGACCCTGCAGCTTCAAATTAGGAGACTTCGTCTGGTTGTCTACCAAGAATTTGAAGTTGAGACAGCCATCTCATAAGTTAGGCCCCCGGTTCATCGGCCCTTATAAGATCACCAGGGTTATCAATCCGGTGGCATTTCAGTTAGATCTGCCCCGTTCTTTGGGTATCAATAAAACATTTCATTGTTCCCTTTTAAAACGGGCGATTAGTAATCCTTCTTCCAGTGGAAGACCTTCCCCTCTTCTGATACGTGGCCAGAGGGAGTTTGTTGTTGAAAGGATTCTTGACTCCAAGATGGCTCGGGGTCGGCTGTCATTTTTGGTGCACTGGAAGGGGTATGGCCCGGAGGAGCGGTCGTGGGTGCGCAGTTGTGATCTTCATGCCCCCAGACTGATACGCTCTTTCTTCTCGCAGTTCCCCGATAAACCCGGTGGTAGGGGTTCTTTGACCCCTCGTCAGAGGGGGGGTACTGTTAGGGTCTCCTGCCCTGTGCTGCCACGTCGTCATGGCAACCGGGAGACAAGTGCTAGCGGAGTAACCTGAGCGCAGCTGATACTCCGGTTCGGGTCTTTTGCTGTGCAGTGGTTACAGGCTCTGTGCACGGCAGGGGATCCGGTGCTGGTTTTTGTGCCCACAGTCTGTGAGGTCTGAGTGGGGCGTGGACAGCACCTGCTTTATAAGGCCTCTTCTCAGGTTAAGCAGATGCTGCTGAATCTTTGTTGGTTAGTCAGTTCCTGAAAGTTAGCCAGTACTGTGTAGCTTTGTATTTGTTGTTGCTTACTGCAAATAGGCCTGGGGATTTGGTACTACACTCTGCCAATCCAGACCTAGCAGTAAGACTGGAGTCAGTCGTTTAGCTTGCTGGGGTTCTTTTACTACTCTGTGAACTTAGCAAGTTTGCGGCTGTATTCTAAGACTTGCCTGCCTAAATCCTGTCTCACTGTGCAAGGTGTCAGGTGTCAGTTTAGTGGCAGTAAGCTGAACCTGTGCACTGCAAGTGAGAATTAGGATTGTGGAGACTCTCCTTGTGTCTATCATTCCATCTCTGACCAAGGAGTTTACTGCCACACCCGTTGGTAACCCTTTAGGGTTTTGCTGTTGCCCTTAGCAACAGCATTTCGGGTTCTCTACGTATTAAAACACAACATCTTGCTTTTCCCATCTGAGCATTACTAATACTAGGGAGACACCCAGGCTAAGGAGCCTCTGGGCTTCTCTGTTCACTTTGTGTGTATTTTGTTACCCTATCACCTTCTGTGTCTGTCTGTGAGTTCATTTGCTTTGCATACCTATCCGTTCAGACACCAGTACATTCCTGCAGGCACTGGTGTGCATAACAGTTCAAACACCAGTACATTCCTGCAGGCACTGGAGTGCATAACAGTTCTGACACCAGTACATTCCTGCAGGCACTGGTGTGCATAACAGTTGCGGAATTTGTTTAATTGCGGACGTACGGTTTTGTACACGTGTCTCGGACAAAGAACGGGACTGCGTACGCAGCGTAAGAAGACACGCACGATCGCGTGCTTACGCAAATTGCGTAAGAAATACGGTCGCTAAGTACAAATTACACAATAGTTCGTTTAGTTTAAAGGCGGGACAGTAGCTACGCTACAATAGCACCAAACTACCCGGTTTCTAAAGAAATTTAATATAAAAATAAAATTTAGTATAAATAATTTTTTTTTTTTTTATTGCCTCTGGGGGTAAAGCTGCCAACTTGAATGAATCCTAATTTTCTGTACAGAAAAATAAAGTGTATTTGAGTGAGCGAATGCAGGAGTGAGTGGATACTGAACCCAAGAACTAGGTGGTCTAGGTGGACACACTGGGTTAGTAGAGGCCCGGTGGCGTAGGGTTCGCAACCCTGCATTATTAACTAAGTGGTCTAGTTGGTCTTTGTGGACTGAGTGGTATCCCATACAACTCTAGGTGGTCTGCTAGGTGGTCTACAGCAATCGTAGGGCATATAGATAACGTATCTATAGGCTGTGCTATTGCATCACATGTCCGTTTGTTCTGCACAGAGCAACGTGATATTATTGTGTCATAGGTGCTGTGGAAGAGCATACACAGACGTGATTGTATAGACAAAGGGGTTTTTCTTTGATAAACTTCAGGAAATCTCCCTGGTGGGCTTCACTGGAAAGGGTGAAGGATAGTTATCTAATTTCTCTGTTTTTCACCCTACAATAATTCCAGTTGAAAGATACCGAAAAGGAAATTTTCACTGCCTCTCTCAGGAAAATATTCCAAACAGAACTTTCACCGAAAGAAATTACGGTGTAAGGTCTGATAGGAGCCCTAAGTTGGGTACATTGCGATCCGCTATCAACAGTGTATCGTTGTATTAGCCAGCGTGGGTGAGAGCGAGTGGAAGGCGCTCAGGTATACTTCCACCGTCTACTTATATTGAGTATTTTGGTGTTTGTGGGAATTTTTTTAAAGATATTAGAAGAGACCCACAAATATGGGAGCCAGTTGCTCAAGTAAGAGACGTTTAGACAGGGTTCAGGCAGAATTGTAGCCAAAAGCTCAGCAAGGTTTATCATGTGTGAAAAATATGGTTCACACACAGAAGTTTTATGCAATGAGTGGATATGTATGACTAACAATGATAGGGAACCATTCCCTAGGGTGGGCAGCTTTGAACCAGAGGTATTACAGAACTTAAGGTTAAGGATTTGTCTGATAAAATCCAAGAAACAAAGGATTAAACATACAGACTGTTTAAATTTATGGCAACAGGAGGGGGATATGCAAAAGGAATTAGCTCGCACAGCAGGTTCCAAACCTAGCGGGAAAACAATGGCGACGGCACCACCACCACCATATATTGCTGGGGAGAAAATGGCTACAGGCAATGATACATTGGTACAGGATAAAAGTGTAATTGATAAATGTACTAATGCTAACCCTTGCCAGTTGTATCCCATTTTAAATTTTCCCCAGGACTGCGAACAAGAAGATGAGCCCAGGTGGGCACGGCCCAACCAACAAGAGCAGTAGTCAGGCCCCCTAGCGGAGGGATAAGTGAGGTCGTGTCCACAGGTAAGTACGGTACCGTACATTATGCAGAAACCATAGCACCCCACATTGTAGAATCAAACCAGAATGATGTAATTGAATTAAATCCTGTCAGGGTGATTGCAGTCCCCAATGGGAAGACTGACGCTCAGGGAGTAACTCCCGTCAGGAACATTGCCATGCATTGTCCCTGGTCCCGGACAGAATTGAGGTCAATTATGTCAGAATTTCCCGATCCCAGAAAGGATCTAGTCGCATGCCAGAGGTTTATTAAAGAGTTAGGTAACGCCACCGAACCCACAAACAAAGATTGGCGAACAGTGCTACGGGTATGTTTACTCTCCAATATTGACCCCGCGAAGTTCATAACTGATTGCAACTTAGACGCAGAAGTACCTCTCACTGATGAGTACACTCAGGAGAAGGTACGACAAATCAATCTGCAATTAGGAATATATTTCCCTAATGTTGTCAAATGGAATAAAATCTTTTCCATAAGACAAAAGGAAGGTGAAACGGCATCCGAATATTTCCATCGAGCACTGCAGGAAATGGCTAGATACACTGGGATCTAGGACATTAGAGACAATGCACATCATAGGGAGGTAGCTGTTTCAGTATTAATGGACGGGTTGAAGGAGGCACTCAAAACAAGGGTACAGACCTCTCTACCAAACTGGAGAGGTATCTCAGTGGCTTCATTGAGAGAGTCCGCTGTCGAGCATGATAGGAACATCATTAATCACAGGAAGTCACAGGGGGAAAAACTGATGACGGTAAGTATACAGGCCCTTATGTCAAAACCCCATTAGCCGAAAACCCGGACCCCTGTTGTTTGGGACAGACCTAGAACATGTTTCATTTGTAGGAAGGAAGGGCATTTTGCCAAAGACTGTAAGAGTAGTAGAGCGCATAGCCAAGATAGAACCCTAGACAGAGAATACGAACCACACTACTACTCACATAATTGGGATCAGGGACCACATAGGAGAAGTTACGAGCCACATGCAGGGGAAACAAGGAGGTACCCACCAAGGAGAGATGGGCAGACCTCCGGAAATTCTCAGCTACCTCCCCCACATATCGTAGCTGCCAGCGTGCTGCGGGAGGGTCTTACCACACAATAGGGGTTGGGCCACACCTGTAGTCTGCAGCCAGTGAAGTTGATTGCTAGCCTTGGTAGTGAACCTGAGGTCACGGTTGATGTAGCTGGTATGCCATTACCTCTTCTTGTAGACACAGGGGCGGCCAGGTCAGTGTTAAATTCGACTGTAGGTATAAAAACCACGGGTAAAACAATTGCGGCAATGGGAGTAACAGGAACAGTGCAACACTACCCTTTGAGTAGACCTGCAGAGATTACGATAGGGCCCTTGCAAACCAAGCATTCTTTTTTGCTGGCTGCAGCGGCTCCGACTAATCTGCTCGGCAGAGATTTATTGTGTAAAATGCGGTGTGTCATATATTGTACTCCTGAGGGTGTCTTCTTGGATATACCCGAGAATCACGTTCAAGTAGTGCAAGATATATTAGACACCCCTCAAAGGCTAATGTCGCATTCTGCTGTTATAGACAAATGTCCAGCAAAGGTAGAGGACATGATCTCACAAATACCAGGTTCCCTTTGGACCAAAGATGGACAAGACACTGGATTGATGGCGAATGTAGCTCCGGTAGTAGTGCAAGTAAAAGACGGTAGGATAGCTCCAAAAATCCCTCAGTATCCTCTGAAGCCAGAGGTAGAATTAGGAGTGTACCCCGTCATAGAGCGGTTGCTACAACAGGGCATCCTAGTCAGGACGTCCAGCACTGCCAATAGTCCCATCTTCCCTGTGAAAAAGAGTGGGGGGAGGGGTTACAGGCTAGTTCAGGATTTAAGGGGGATAAACAAGATAGTTGAGAGCCAATTCCCCGTAGTGCCCAATCCAGCTGTCATTCTCATGCAAATTCCCCCTACTGCGAAATTTTTCACTGTTATTGACCTCTTTTCTGTCCCTCTGCACCCTGACAACCAATACCTCTTTGCATTTACATACAGGGGAGTACAGTACACCTGGACTCGTCTCCCCCAAGGTTTCATTGACAGCCCAAGTATTTTCTCCCAGGCTTTGCATGTCTGTTTACAGTCTTTTCAACCTGAGAATGGATCAGTATTAATACAGTATGTCGATGATTTATTGCTGTGTTCTGATTCACTCGAATCGTCCTTGAAAGACACGAAACAGCTTCTGTTTCATCTTTCCCATACAGGATACAAGGTTTCAAAGGATAAGTTGCAGCTGTGCCAGACCAGGGTAAAATATTTGGGACATTGCTTGACTCAAGGACTTAGACATCTCACTGCTGATAGAATACAGGCGATTCGCGACATGACTCTGCCACAAACCCAGCAACAGATCCACACTTTCCTTGGAATGTGTGGGTACTGCCGAAACTGGATCCCAGGGTTCTCCATACTGGCTTTACCTTTGCAAGAGATGTTCTCTTCGAACAAACCAGATCGGATCTCGCACACAGATGAGTCCGAACTGGCATTTGAGAGACTCAAACAGTGCCTATCACAGGCACCTGCATTAGGTATGCCAGATTATGGGAAACCCTTCGAATTATACGGTACAGAAAGTGCAGGGTGCGCAGCAGGAGTTTTAACCCAGAGACATGGTGATGCCAGCAGGCCGTTAGCTTACTACAGTGCACAGTTGGACACCGTAGCACGGTCTCTCCCCACATGCTTGCGAAGTGTTGCAGCAATAGCTTTGCTAGTAAGTAAAAGCGAAGACGTAGTGTTAGGACACAACCTGACCATCCATACACCTCATGCAGTATCAGCCTTACTGAACTCCGCCGAAACCAGACATGTCTCATCAGCACGGTTTACAAAGTGGGAATTATCACTGATGGCCCCTGTAAACATCACCATTAAGAGATGCAGTGCACTAAATCCTGCAAATTACTTGCCAAGTGTGCCTGGACAGGCACAAAGGGTGGAGGATGAGAATGATGGTGAAGGAGGATTTAGTGCAGATACTGATACGCATGATTGTATGGAATACCTGAATCAGACTTTCACTGCGAGACCTGACATCAGTGACAACCCACTGGAAGGCGTAGACTTTACCTTTTACACTGACGGTAGTTGCCACAGACAGACGGACTCGGGAGACTTGTGTACTGGATACGCAGATGTAGACGACAGAGGTATCATAGAAGCTGAACCCCTGGGCCCACCGCACTCAGCACAAGTTGCTGAGCTGGTCGCCCTAACCAGAGCGTGTGAATTGGCCAAGGGTAAGTCAGCTAATATATACACAGATTCTAGGTATACCTTTGGGGTGGTGCATGATTTCGGGCCCTATTGCGCCTCAGAAATTTCATGACGGCAGCTGGCACACCTGTAGCGCATGCGTCCCACATGAAAAGGCTTCTAACAGCGATACAAGAACCAGACAGAGTGGCTGTTATCAAGTGCAAAGCACACACTTACAACCAAGACCCAATCTCACTTGGTAACAGCCGGGCAGACGAAGCTGCTAAATCAGCAGCCAGCACCCCCATACAAACGAACATCACATCACTGATGACATTCAACACAATCAACACACAAAAATTCATTGAAATGCAAAATTTGTGTTCTCCACAGGAAAGGGCGGTCTGGAGGTCAAAGGGGTATGGCCAGGAGTCCTCAGGACTCTGCACAGGTGGACACGGTAAGCCAGTGGCCCCCAGAGCATATCTTCCAAGCTTAGCTGAGGCGGCACACGGTCTGACTCATCTGGGTAAAGAGGGTATGTGTAAGCTGGTGAGAGCCTACTGGTGTGCGCCAGGATTCTCTTCTCATGCGGGTAAGAGAGCAATGACATGTCTTACTTGCTTGAGGAAGAATATTGGAAAGTCAATACCAACAGAGCCATCCCATATCCCTCCGACAGACGGCCCTTTTCAGGTAATACAAATTGATTTCATACAGTTACCACCCTGTAGGAATTTAAAATATGTGTTAGTCTGTATTGACGTATTTTCCAATTGGGTAGAAGCATTCCCTGCTGCCACAAATACTGCTATGTTCACTGCAAAGAAAATTGTGCAGGAATTTGTGTGTAGATATGGTATCCCTAGAATAATTGAAAGCGATAGGGGTACCCATTTTACAGGCGAAGTCTTTCAGGTAATGTGCAAACTGATGGGAATTAATAGCAAGCTGCATACTCCGTACCGACCACAGGCGAGTGCGAAGGTGGAGAGAATGAACAGCACTATTAAGAACAAGCTGAGCAAAGTGATGGCTGAGACTGGATTGTTGTGGTCAGAAGCTTTGCCACTAGTATTGTACAGCATCAGAACCTCTCCCAGGTCCCCCCTTAACCTATCACCCTTTGAGATTCTTTTTGGCCGACAACCTCATGTAATGATAGACCCCCAGGATGATTTGAAATGCAATAACGAAGTGACTGTGAAATATTTGGTTAGGATGAGCCAACAGCTGAGAAATCAAAATAGAAATCTAAAGCTGGTGATTTCTGACCTACCGAACAGTAATTGTCATGACATTGAACCTGGGGATTATGTAATGATTCGAAATTTTCTACGCTCAGGTTGCCTCATTGACAGGTGGGAAGGACCGTACCAAGTCTTGCTAACCAGCACAACAGCATTAAAAGTTGCCGAAAGAGAGACTTGGGTCCACTCGTCCCACTGTAAGAAGGTCGCTGACCCGGAGAGAACCCGTGACAAAGAGCAGAGTGTAGAGAACATCGTATCACTGGAGTGTCTGTTCCGGGAAGGTTGAGAGGCAGGACTGTTGAGACGGCACCTGAGCGCGGAGAACAACAAGACCAGAGGCGGTTGTCGCACCAGTTTTTCTTTTTCTCTCCATCTCCCACTACCCTCCTTCTCTTCTTCTCTTTCTCCCCCCCCTTCTTGTTTCCCTTCTCTTCCCTTAACAAGATGGACTTACCCCAAGAGACTGCGTTCCGGGTTTTCCTGTTAATCCTGTTGTTGACCAGGACAGTCTGTTTCGGTGAGCGTCCCAGAGAGGTCGAGCAAGGATCTGGAATGGGTTCTGATGGCGAGGATGGATTTGTAGAATCTCAAGAGCAACACATCACTCGAGCAAAGGCGAGTATCAGAAAGCGCTCTGGTAGTCAGGGAGCTCGGAGGCACTGTGAAGGGTTATTGTCTGAGGAAAATTGCATTTGTAGGAATTGTGAGAACATAGTCGAGGATGGGTGCATCCAAAGATGTCAGTCCAGCCTTAATATCGACATGGACCGTCATCCATTGAGTGATTACCACTCACTAGTCGGTAAGGTCTTAAACCAGACAGAGGGGCAGATTTATTAACCCTGGTGAAGTGATAAAGTGGAAGGTGATAAAGTGCCAGCCAGTCAGCTCCTAACTGTCATTTTTCAAACCCAGCCTGTAACATGGCAGTTAGGATGTGATTGGCTGGTCCTTTATCACCTTCCACTTTATCACTTCACCAAGCTTAATAAATCTGCCCCAGAATGCTGGGTGTGCTCACAAGTACCTCAAGGTCAGAGCAAGTCAGGATTAGTACCGTACCCTTTAGCAATAGATGAGGTACTCGAATTACGGGGTGGGAGACCGGTGGACAAGAAATTCAATATTTCTAGGCCCCCTAGCTTGAAGCTCCACCAGTATCATGTAGATAGATCCTTATTATGTTTTAATATTTCCAATTACAGAAAACTGGGAAATTGGGAAGTGACGTGGAATAACCAGACATTGACCTTTTCACACAGAGCTGATAGGATACCCATAGACTCTGAACTTGTACGCCAAATAGCCAACAGTGGAAGGTATTTTCGGTATAGTCATACTCGAGGAAGCAAGACCATGTGGGTCGGAGAAGTATCACCAGGGTACTGTGCTCATACTCGTACTGCCAGAGGAATTATAAATTATAGGTATATCCATGCGCTAGCGAACTTGATAGATAATATCACTGAGATGTATGACGACACGTTCAGTTATACGGGAAGGGAGTTACATCCAGCCCGATACTTGTACTGAGAAGATGGGAGAACTAAGGATTGGGTTTTTCACTTGGAAAGTGTGTAATATGGTAATGTTATATTCTGTCCCCTATGTTCTCCCCGATGATGCCTATTTCATATGTGGGAGGAAGGCGTACAAGTGGCTTGCCCCGAGCTCAGAGGGATTGTGTTATATTGGGAGAGTACTGCCAGAGGTCATGACCATAACCCATGATAAGATGAAAGACGTTCACCGCAGTGCTCAGGCTCCTTATACTCATACTCACTATGAACACATCGTCAAGAGACACCTCATAGATAGGACAGAGCACGCAGCCTCTGATTTGATCCACGAATCCACCGGGATTCAATTCCTTCTCGCATTAGACATCACCCGTACTGCCAGAGGAATTATAAATTATAGGTATATCCATGCGCTAGCGAACTTGATAGATAATATCACTGAAATGTATGACGACACCTTCAGGTATACGGGAAGGGAGTTACAAGCTTACAAGACGGAACTGATCCAGCTCAGGATGGTCCTAAATTATATCACAGCCGTGACCGGTGGGTACTGTGTCACTTTGGCAACTCAATATGGTGTGAAGTGCTGTACGTATATTACAAACAGCACTGACGACCCCATGGAGATTATCGATCAAAAGATGGACGATATCTTGCAGTTGAAGTGGGAGTTCCGGAGAAGACACAACCTTACCCTGGCGACTGTGAGTAATGGACTGACCGGCTGGGTCTCATGGTTGAACCCACGAAACTGGTTCTCAGGTTTAGGAGAGTGGGCTCAAAATGTTATTATGAGTGTAGGGAAGTTTCTCTTTTGTATCCTGGGAGTCATCATAATTATTTGTTTGATATTTAGGTGTGTTCGAATTCTGACGCGGCGCAAGCACGGCACAAAATTGATGAGTTTAAGGAGCGAGGGCATTGTTACAGCAGCAGATTTAATTTACGACCCATCCATAGAGACAGTGTTATGATAAGGATTGCAAATGAATTCCATGGCCTGTTTCTTTCACCCGTTTTTCCTTTGTCTCCCCCTCTGCCCAGATACACCCATCCGGAAAAGACATCAACCCTACCCAAGAATGTTTATGTAAATGTTATGTGAATGTATTTTAGATATGTGTCTTATCTTCATCTCTACAACCTTCAGTTAATGACACACATAGTCGACAGGTGATATCCACATATACTAGCACTCATATATGTTCCCCCTCCATGTATCATCAACTAAATGTGCACCCCATTTGTTGGAACAAGAAGCCGAAAAGAGCTCGGTAGTGTTTGTTGGCCCACTTACAGACCCTTAATACGGGATAAGAAGGATTTAATGTATACTTCGCAATACCTCAAAGCTTATCTAGAACATATACGGCACGATGATACATGCCCCTCAGACATGGATTCATACATGGAAAAGAGAACTGGCTGCGCTGAATTTCAGAAGGATTCAAATAACAAAGGAGAGAGCCAATGTATCAATATAAAAAGACAGCAGGTTTATTTAAAATATAATGTTAATTAGTAAAAATAATGATAAACAGACATATTGCATTAAGGATAACACAGTCCGGTGTCTCACAGTGTCAGCAGTATGTTGGACTTTCACAGAACTGCCTCTGTAAGTGTGATGTATTAACGTCCAAAATCCATACCAGGTATTAGCTGCCGTTCCTACTGCTCAGTATTGATGCATGAAGAAGTGTGATGTGACAGGTTCCAATGTGGGATCACATGAGGGGGCCAGTGAGTCCGTAAATGAACAATTACCTCTCCAGTGGGTTGGTCCGTCTACCGGGCGTCCCCGGACAGGAATCCTGCGTTACCCACACACAGCAGCAGTGTCACGGAGAGGAGAGCGGGCACCGCTCGGGAATCAGCTGGCTGTAGTGGTATGTGACGGCAGCGGCTATTGGAGATCTCAAAGCCGCCCGGAGTACGAGTGCTGGGATGGTAGCACGTATGAGACACCTGAACAGGTATTCAAGAGGCGGGTCCTCATACATACATGCTTTTTTTTTATATTTGTTTATTAGGTAGATGAGATACACATAGAAACAGGCAGTAGTATTGAATCCAGTTAAACATACAGTGTTCTTAGTACATATTAAACAGTCCCTGAAGGAAATCATTACCTGATATAAACTACGTACAGTGAGCCTGATTTTAACCTAGATACAGCTTATACTCATCAATTTTTGAAGATATTAGGTGACAGTATTAGGGTGAAAAAAGTAGCAAAGGGAAAGAAAGAGAGGGGGGGGGACAGAAACACAAGATCAGTAATCAGGAACGGGAAAGAGAGGTGTGAGTGAGGGGTGGAGTGACCCGGCCGGCCCTGTCCAAAGGAGCGTATCCAATAAAATGAAATCGATGTGTAAGCATGCACATTGTTTGGAGCTAACGGCATCTCCGTGCCTCCTTAGTGGAACGGTGGAGAGGTTTTAAAAAAGGACGTCCATGGTTCCCAGGTCCTAAGAAAGATCTCTGAGGAGCCCTTTAGGATACTGGTGATATGTTCCATAGTATAAATGTGCCATATTTTCCCCACAATTTCACCCTGCGTAGGGGCTTCAGTGGATTTCCAAGTCGATGCTATGGCACATCTAGCTGCCAGGACCATATGGGTGAACAGTTTTGTCTGACATCGCGAGGCCCCCGGGATTGAAACGGAGAGGAGGAAATGCTTAGGATAGAGGGGAATATTGATCTCTAGGATCGAACTAAAGAGAGATCCCAGTTCCTTCCAGAGAGGGAGGAGTTTAGGGCATTCCCACCAGATATGCAGGAACGTACCATCCATTGTTTTACATCTCCAACAAAGTGGAGAAGTGTCTGGAAACATCCTGGCAAGCCGGGTGGGAACATAATACCATCTATAGAAAAGTTTATATGCATTTTCCTTTGCTCGCACACAGATAGAACTGGATGCTAAGCTAGCATAGATATCTGTCCATTCCTCAGAGTCAAATGTTTCTCCCAAATCCGATTCCCATGCCCTTTCGTGAGGTTCCCTATCTGATTGCCCTGAGGGGACCAGTGATCTATAGATAGTGGAGATAAGTCCCTTAGTCGAGTTCTTGCATGATGCATGAATTTCTAGGGAAGTTAGCGGTCTATGGTTAATCTGTGTGAGATGCGTGGAATGGAAATGGCGAATTTGCAAGTATTGGAAAAAGATCGAGTGAGGCAATGCATATTTAGATTGTAATTCTGTAAAGGTTGGGAACCCTGCATCTGTGGTCAGGTCATTTAGTAGCATGATCCCCTCCCCGCGCCAGTGGTGCAGTGCGTTAGGGCGACGGCCTGGATAAAACAAAGGATTATCAAATATCGGGATTATAGGACTAGGGGGCGGTGTCAGCTGGAATTTACGAGTAGCCAAATCCCACACGTTCAGGGAGTGGGACACCACTGGGTGTAATTTGGCGGAGCGGGGGCGTGCTGAAGGGGGAAGCCACAGCAGAGAGGAGAGATGGTTCATCTGTAGGGAGTCGGTCTCTATTGAGGTCCATGTCCTCTCCATTTTTGGAGTATTCCATAGAGTACATTGTGCTAGAGTGGGCGCTATATAATAGGCTTTGAAGTCTGGGACTCCTAGGCCGCCTTCGGAAGTGTGTTTTTGCAGTATAACGCGTTTCACTTTTGGTTTCTTTTTGGACCATATGAATTGGGACGAGGCGTGTTGGAGGTTTTTAAAGACATAGGGTGGCACTCGGACAGGGAGAGTTTGGAACAAATAGAGGAGTCTGGGCAACAGGTTCATTTTAACGGCGTTGATACGGCCGATCCAAGAGATATACTGGCTACCCCAGTTTTCAAGGTCTTTTTGAAGTCGGGCGATCAGGTTGGGGTAGTTGGCCTGAAAAAGATGGGAGTACTGTTTGGTTATCGCGACTCCCAGGTACGTAAGTTTATTCGCATTCCAGTGAAAATTATAATTATGTGTTAAGTTATCTTTCACATTTTGCGGAATGTAAAAGTCTAAGACCTCAGTCTTATCAGTATTAATTTTATAGCCGGATTGTGCACCAAACTCCTCTATTTCACGAAAGAGATGGGGCAATGAGTGCACTGGATCAGAGATCGTGAGCAACACATCATCTGCGTATAGTGCTATTTTGTGTTCAGTAGTACCCACCCTTATCCCCTTTATGAGTGGATTGGCTCGAATCCGCGCAGCAAGGGGTTCTATTGACAGTGCGAATATTAGGGGAGAAAGCGGACATCCCTGTCGCGTACCATTAGTTATCCGAAAAGGGGAAGATAACACTCCATTGGCAAGTACAGCCGCCCTGGGGTTGTTATATAATGCTGTCACTCCCTGAAGAAAGTGGCCCGAGATCCCCACCTGTTGTAACGTGTGGAACATAAACGGCCATTGTATCCGATCGAACGCCTTCTCTGCGTCTAAAACCAGGACCATAGCCGGCTGTTTTTGTCTATGTATTTCGTGTATCAGATCCACCGTTCTGCGCGTGTTGTCTAAGGCTTGACGTCCAGGTATAAAGCCGACCTGATCAGGATGGATCAGATGAGGGAGTAAGGGCCCCAGCCTATTAGCCAGTAGTTTTGCGTAGATCTTAATGTCAACATTTAAGAGTGATATGGGTCTATAATTGGTAACCAGCTCAGGGTCTCGACCAGGTTTAGGGATCACAACTATACTCGCCAAAGAAGTCAAGATATCAAAAGAAGTTCCGCGCAATATGTCATTGAAAAACTTAGTGAGAAAGGGAGTAAGTTCCGACGCGCACTTTTTATAGTACATAGGGGAAAAACCGTCCGGTCCCGGGGCCGCTGACATTTTAAGATTCTTAATAGCGCTTAGGATTTCTAAATCCGTAAAGTCAGCGTTTAGGTCCAAGAGGTGCTGGTCAGAGACCCGGGGGAGTATTATGTTAGTAAAAAAAGAGGAGAGGGAAGGAGTATCCCGTGTGTTGTGTTGAGGGTTGGTACTAGTGAGATTATAAAGTGTTTCGTAGTAGGTTTGGAATTCCCGAACACTTGTCTCAGGGTCATATGTGACGGTCCCTGAGTGGAGAGACCTCAATTTATTAATTAAACTCGAGGCCTTTTTTTCTCGAAGCTTACTAGCTAAGACAGAGTCAGCTTTGTCTGTCTTGTCGTAGTATTTCTGTTGGAGCCGGCGTAGGATATAGGCCGACCTACGGGATAGTATAGTGTTGAGGCTGCCTCTTAGAGTGTTTATTTGAGATAGTAAAATAGTGGAGGGATGTAATTGATGTTCGAGCAATAAGGACGATATTTCAGTTTCTAGAGATGCTATTTCGCTTTGGGTTTGCTTACGACGATGAGAAGCTGTGCAAATGAGCTTACCTCGAATCGTAGCTTTGTGCGCTTCCCAGACAATATTATTAGCTATCTCATCAGATACGTTAATCTCAAAGTATTCCGATATGGCAGATCTAACATCTCGAAGAGTAGATGGATCCAGTAATAGACTATCATCCATCCTCCAGGACCTAGATCTACCCCCCGAGCTACAGAGCTCAAACAGGAGGACAGTTCCCGAATGGTCTGTCCACGAGATGGGCTTTATACCTGCATAAGTGACCCTAGTTGCTAAGGAGCGGGAGACTAGAATCATATCGATTCGGGCATATATTTGGTGGGGAGCAGAGTAATGGGTATAATCCCTGGCCATTGAATTTTTAAGTCGCCATGAGTCTAGTAACATCATCTTATTAATACCCTTTCCCAATAACTGTGCTATTCGTAGTACCTCAGGGGAATGTTTAATTAGGGTTGGGGCCTTTTTATCAAGGGTCGGGTCGAGCACTGCATAAAGTCCCCCCCAATAAGAATATGGCCTTGTGAGAACCGTTCTATTTGTCTAAATATACTATGGAAGAAGCGGCCTTGGCCAGTATTCAGAGCGTACATATTAACTAGGGTGATCGTCTCAGCTCCAATGGTACCCAGCAGCATAAGAAATCTGCCGTCCGGGTCTATCAGGGATTTAGTGAGAGTAAAGGGAACCTTATTAGAGAACAAGATTGCTACCCCCCGTTTTTTGCATGTGGCCGAAGCAAAATAGGTTTGTGGGAATCGCTTACCTCGCAATTGGGAATGAGCGCCAGTCATATGAGTTTCCTGGAGCATCACAATGTCAGCCTTCTCCCGCCTACAAGTATCCAGGACCATTGTACGCCGTCTGGGGGAATTGAGGCCATTGACGTTTAAAGAGAAGACCTTCAGACCCATGGGGGAGGCCAGACATGAAAAGCTCCTACATGCAGCTGAGAGAATCTAGACAAATTTGACAGGACCAGTCGAGTCAAGGGAAGAGAGGGAGAGATGGGAAGAGAAGAAGGAAGAGAAAGGGGGAGAAAGGATATAGACAGAAGGGTAGGAAAAAGATGAAAGACAAGCACAGAAGGCCTGAGCAGGCCAAAACCCCTTATATTGCGGGCCCACACAGTGGGGCCATACATGATGACTGAGAGATTTACACTAGAATAAAGAGGGGGAATAGGAGAACACTAAATAAACAGGTATTACAACAGTGTCCTCCAAAAGTGGAGGGGAGAAAATCTAGGGCCGGTGAGACACCATGGGCCCCTAAACCAGTCAGTAGACCTCCCATAGGGGGAGGATCAGAGGAAGTGAATCCGAGATGTGTACATCTTTATGTGTAATGTGCAGACAAAAATGCAAAATAATAAATGCCATTTAAAGCAATCAGAGAACTATAGAGTTTTCTAAGTATCAAGACAAATATAGCAAAAATAGACCTATCTGGAGTAAAAACTAATGATGGGCAAAATGGTGGTCTAATTTGAGGCCTCGTAGCTGGCTATCAGAGGCGCAAGTCCATTATAAAAGTGTAAAAAACCCAGACCTCACTGTTACATATCCCTAGGGAGGGCGTGGTATACAGGTTGAAGAATTAAACAGGAAATAACATATAAAACATAAACGGAATTAACCATGCAGTGAGATAAAACACGAAAAACAGGCCTGTCTACACTGAGAACTTAGTGATAGGCTAACTGTAGGTCAGTAGGTATCCTATATCACTCGCTAACTATAGGAATGTTAGCTTAAACCTTGAATATAGGACATATATTATTAGGTAAATCTTCCTATTTCTGACCAAGAATATAGTGCATGGCCCATTAAGCAAGTGTCCTTAATCATGGAGGTGCAAAGTCATTCTTCGTGCCGCGGCGAACTTGCTGCCATGTTACCTGCGGAGGTCGGCTACGTTGAGGCTTGGGCGAGCTCGACGGGACAGCACCAGTGGTAGGTTCCGGAAGAATATCCAGGTCTTCCAGTAGTTTTTGGCCTTGTTCCAGTGTTTTGGCTGTGCGTACAGTGTTGTCTGCTAAGACTTGTAATTGGAAAGGAAAGTTCCATCTATATTTTATGTTGTGTTGTCGTAGAATTCTTGTGATAGGTTGTAGATCTCTCCTTTTCTATATAGTCGAAGGCGCCAGATCTTGAAATAATTGGACTTGAGTGTCCCTAAATGTAATGAACGGTGTGTCTCTAGTCGCAATGACCAGCCTCTCTTTTACTTGGTAATAATGCAGCCGGGTGATAATGTCCCTGGGTTGTTGGTCAGGTGGGGGTCTGGCTCTAAGTGCTCGATGCGCCCTATCAAGGAGGAGTTCGTTATCTTGAAGACCGGGAAGTATATGCCTAAAGAGATCCTTGACGAATGCAGGTATAGACAGAGCCGAGACAGTCTCAGGGACCCCCCGAATCCTTAAGTTGTTCCTACGCGACCTGTTCTCCATATCCTCTTGTTTGTCCTTAAGGTCGGCAATTTCGGATCTAAGGAGGGAGAGCTCTTTTTCTACGGAGCCTTGGTATTGACATATTTCATCCATTTTGGATTCCAGAGCGTCCGTTCTCGTACCAAGAGAAGTCAGTTCTGATTTAAAGTCGTCCACCGCTCGTTTGAGCTCTTGTTGAAATGTCAGTTTTATCCCGTCTACTAGGGTAGAGAGGACAGAATGTATAGATGGGTCTATGTCGAGCTCTGGTGGGGACTCGGGGGGAGAAGACCCCGCACGATATGTATTCTGCGAGGACGCTTTGGCTTTAGGTGTAAATATAGAAGGAGTAGTCGCAGCCGAGGCTTTGCGGTTTTTGTTAGACATAATGAAAGCTGGTGATAAAAATCTTGGAAATATTACATACGGATCCACAGAGAGAATTAGACAGACGATGTGTAAGGGCCACTATGAGGTACGGTCAGAACATCATTGAGGCCGATCCGCCAGTGCAGGTGGTAGTCGAGGCGGTGTGTGGGACGTCCTCTTACATCAGAGCACCCCGTCTGGGGCTTAGCGACCTAAGTGACCCTTTGTGGGGACGGTGGTGATAAGGGGGGGGGGGGTGAGTGTTACACTAGGGGAGGGCCTCTGAGAGGGAGCAGATATGGGATGGTTCTTCTGAATCTTTATTTTGTGCACACTGTTCCCAGTTTCAGCTAATAGCGTGACAGCTGAGATTAGCGGGATTCATGCAATTATAATAAGCTGCAGCTATTTGTTCCACTTTTCCACATCTCCCGTGGTCTAAATTGGTTGTCCGCAGCGCGTACCAGTAACAGGCCTTCTGGATTGAGCGCGGGCCAGGCAGCCGTGGCGGTATCCTAGAAAAGCTGCAGGGCGCTCCACGGTCGTCCTGCAGGACCGTGGGGGGTTTCCCTCACTCCCCCAGCTGGCAGGCCGACCGCAACAGTGCAGGGTGACTGGGAGGCTGTGCTGAGGGACGTAGGGCTGGTCGGGCTCTCGGCAGGGTGTAGTGCCACTCACCTCGAGCGTTCTACTCGTCCGTCCCTAGCGCCCGAGGCCTAAGATGGCCGCCGCCGTCGGAGCCACGGACCTCCGGTACCCGCGTCTGGCCAGTCCTCTCGTCCCTCCGTAGTGCAGGTGATCTCGGCGGCTCGAGTGATGCAGTCCGGCGGCAGGGAGTCAGTGTGCCAGACCTCCGTCAGGCGCTCCACGAGCGAACGTCCCAGTCGGCCAGTAGCCAAATCGAGGCCCCGGCCTCCGGGTGGATCACAGGCCGCAACCCGCAGGAGCCAATGAATCGGCTCCCCGATTCCGCGGCGCCGGTCCACTCCAGAGAGGGGACCCTACAGCTGAGGTTAGGGGGGTTATTGGGTTCGGGGGGAGAGATTTAAAGCCGGTTTCTCCGTAAATGAAGTGGAGCTCCCTGCTCTTGCTGCCACTCCGTTCAGCTTCCAGGCCACGCCCCCCGGCCGATTGTTACTTTCATTGTACTTCCAGCTGGAACTATGGTGTCTGAGTCTGACAATGAGCTTAATAATGTGTCAAGGTGTTGAAGCTGTTACTGTGGCAATGGGCGGCCTCAGTCAGTCTCCCATACATACATGCTTTTACTATCCCACTAGGTCATACATTTCCCGCCTACCACTCTCCTCCGACCATCCAATCGTCTGTAGATATTGTATTGATATTTTTCTGTTTAGTGATTAGATAGTGGCAGTTATTGGTGACTGCCAAAGGGTGGACTGTTAAAGTCAAAAAATATACCAGAACACACATCACGTACAAACTACACACACATGCCCACTGCGCGTGCACTTGTTCTGCCGTGCGTGCACATATCCGCAATTTGCGTATGGTCGCTCCCGCGGTCCTGCGCATCGGTGAGTGGTATGGGTATTTACGGCAGAGTTTGTGAACGCATGGAGAGCCATCAAAACACATTACACATTTAATCCAAATAGCGCACAATATACACAGTCTCCTTGCACCACATCAGAAAGTTATAGCTGTTTAAATGGTTGCAGAACAAAGGGATTCACCTTTACAGGATAAGAGGGGACAGACTAAGGTTATAAGGTGGTGTTTGGTATCCAGCTATAGGGTATTTTAAGGGTAACATTCCGGTGTTGGTCTGCGGAAGATCGCATGTTCCTGCGGATAGTTATGTGCAGAAGCAGAAAATAGATATAAACTGTATTTACTGTATATTATGTATGCGGATGGAATCCAGAGGAGACCACCCACAAGAGCAGTTGGGAAAGACATCGCCTACCTTTTCAAATCGACCTATGACCTCTCCTGTACTGTAAAAGTGCATTCCTGTGTCCAATGGACAAAGGGATTACAGTATCCATTGTATTGCTTTTGGATGAATTGTATAAATAAAGCCTGCTGCAGCCTGGCCTGGGTGAAGACTCACAAAGTTATCTATCAGATGACCAAGGACCGGGCCAGGTAGCGCAAGCGATTCCAATCACGTATGTACATTGACTGTAGCCATTATTCTGTTATATTGTCTTGTATTGTAGTGTATGATTTGTATTGTAAAAACCCCCTATCAGAAATAATCCACTGTGGTGTCGGAACCCAGCGGTGAAATCACAATTGGTGTCGTGTCCTCATTGCCCTGCTAAGGTTTAAAGTGTATTATTATTATTGCATTGCATTGCTGTAGAAGGTTTAAAGTGTATCTCTGGGTGTGTACGCGCTGTGAGTACTTTGTACCGTCAGCGCGGCGTTTGTACGCTAAGTCCGTACACAGCACGGGACTTTGTACGCTAATAGCGTACAAAGTACGTAGAGTGTGTATTAAGTATAGCGGCCGCAGCGGCTAAAGGTTTAAAGTGTATTTAAAGTGTGTACAGGTTGAGTATCCCTTATCCAAAATGCTTGGGACCAGAGGTATTTTGGATATGGGATTTTTCCGTATTTTGGAATAATTGCATACCATAATGAGATATCATGGTGATGGAACCTAAATCTAAGCACAGAATGCATTTATGTTACATATACACCTTATACACACAGCCTGAAGGTAATTTTAGCCAATATTTTTTTATAACTTTGTGCATTAAGCAAAGTGTGTCTACATTCACACAATTCATTTATGTTTCATATACACCTTATACACACAGCCTGAAGGTCATTTAATACAATATTATTAATAACTTTGTGTATTAAACAAAGTTTGTGTACATTGAGCCATCAAAAAACAAAGGTTTCACTATCTCACTCTCACTCAAAAAAGTCTGTATTTCGGAATATTCCGTATTTCGGAATATTTGGATATGGGATACTCAACCTGTATAAGGTATAGCTTTCTTTCCTGTAAGATAATCGACATTATCAGTAGCTCCTGTGTCCATGCTTCTCACAGACATAATTATGCAACTTCTATGTACTGACACACTGCTCTGGAAACCCTCTGTGCTGTCCATTCCTAAGATGGTCTCTGTCTGTGCTGATGGACTTTTTAGTAGCTCGAGGCCTTTGTAATCGTAACTTGTGTGTCTGGGCCCATAACCTCTAGGAATTTATGTGTACAGGTGGCGGTGGTATGGCAGAGTTAGTGTACCCATTAGCGGATGCCTTTAACTACAAACACCCCAATAGCTTATCCAGTGAAGTGATTTATTGAAAGTAGAAGTAGTACATCAGTAGTCACAGTTATGCACACTGGTCATGTGGAGCACAGCTAGAGGGAAACGGGTGCCATACAGGTCACCAGCTGATGACTGTATATGGTTCATTTACAAGCAATACTAGCAGCATCTCTGTACAGCAGTATTGGCACAGTCTCCATGGAGTGAAGACGTATAAGTTACTTGATATCTCTTATCTCACAAAAGTAATAGTCACAGTACTCTGTAGTACTAATATCTGATTTTAAAGCTTTTTACTGTTCCATTCTATTTTTCTCTTGAATGAATTTGGTTATATAAAAATGCAGTTTTGTCTCTTACATATCCCTTTCGGAGCGAGTATCAATGCTTCCAACATCCAAACTACTGTACAGGCAGATCAGCTTACAGGTCTTCAACTACTTTCCTCAGGCACTTGATTTATTCCCAATATTTAAAAGGGCAATGCTTTTCCTAGTTGTGTCTTACTAGTAAAATCATTGTTCTTTCAAACATCAGGCTTAAATGTGATCAGAAACGCTGGGTTTTACAACCTGATGCTTTGTAAATAAACCCCTGGAATTCTACAGCATTTACATTCTCTAGCTCTCTCTTTCTTAGCCATTCTTCCAAGACTCATACACATTGTAGCATTAACAGCATTACCATCATGACTAGACTCAGGCCCACCATGCTCATGAACTATGAACAGAACCTCACAGGATTCCATAAATCATGTCTTTTAAATACTGTAATCCCCTGAATCCTTCCATGCCCCTCTGGGAATCAATACCTCAAGGGGGGAGGTGTTCTAAAATTATGTTGGTGCACATTTTATGAAAGAGGTTCAGCCAATCATATGTTTGCCTCCACGTATAAACTGTACTAAATAACATTTACTGTAGATTCTGTTACCTGTAGAAATGGTTCTGTACCTGTCATGCTTTTAATTAGTTTGATTCTATAAAGTAACTCTAGCAGTAAGACATAGACACCATGCTCCTTTAAAATCCTCATGGCTTCCATTGGTCATTATAACCCACCTTATTATGATCAGATACTCTAGTCAAGTAGAAGTCTTCAGTTCAAAGACTACAGACTGTTCGATCATTTCATGAATAGTCTTTATTGTGCTTTATTTCGATGAACCAGCTGACATCTGTCCAGACTCACCTCCACTCGTCAGACAAATCTTTTTTTGATCCTGGCCTAGGGCCATTACTCAGACAAAGCCTATCTCAAGGTAACACATGCAAAATTTAGTGTAATCTGCTGCCTTAATCTCAGTCTGTCTGCTACAAGAAGAGAGCAATTGTAGAGTACTTTGAACCAGGCCCGGCGCTACCCGCTCAGCGAAGGGATGCAGTGCAGGGAGGCGCTGGGACGGATAGGCGCTTCCCCTACTCTGCATCCCTTCCCTGCTGCGCCGTCCTGTCCCCCCTGCTGCTGCTGCTGCTGCCACTGCTGTGTCTGTCACTGTATGACAGTCACTGGCAGCAGGCACCTGCAGCATGATACGCCTCCTCCCCTCATCTCATCTGTGTGCGCCGCCGCCGAGTACGGGACAGAAGGGGGCGGAGCTACACTGGCCGGTAGGGGGCGTGGCTAAACGGGCCCAAAGGGGCGGAGCTACACGGACCTGGCTGCTGTACAGAGGGAGACTGGATTAGGTAAGTGGAGGGTGAGAAAAAAAGTGTGTGTGTGTGTATGTGTATGGTGGGTGTGTATATATGTGTGAATTGTGTGTATGGTGGGTGTGTATGTGTGTGTATATATGTGTGAAGTGTGTGTGTGTTTGTGTGGAATTGTAAGTGTCTGCTTCACAGCAAAAGTTGGATGGAGACCCAGCGAGGCTGCTTCAGCTTCCTGGGAATCCCCAAACGCCACTACTGGGGGGGCATTACGTATAAGGACGCTACTACTACAGGGGGGCATTACGTGTAACAACGCTACTACTGGGGGGGCCATTACGTGTAAGGACGCTACTACTACTGGGGCTGGGGGCATTACGTATAAGGACGATACTACTACTGGGGTGCACTACGTATAAGAACGCTGCTACTACTACGGGGGGGGGCATTATGTACAAGGACGCTACTATTACCGGAAGGGCATTACGTATAAGGACGCTACTACTACTGGGGGGTATTACGTATAAGGACGCGTCTACTACTGGGGGTGCACTACGTATAAGGACGCTACTACTACTGTGGGTGCATTATATATAAGAATGCTACTACTACTCGGGGGGAATTATGTACAAGGATGCTACTATTACCGGGAGGGCATTACGTATAAGGACGCTACTACTACTGGGGGGTATTACGTATAAGGACGCGTCTACTACTGGGGGTGCACTACGTATAAGGATGCTACTACTACTGTGGGTGCATTATGTATAAGAATGCTACTACTACTCGGGGGGCATTATGTATAAGGATACTACTACTACTGGGGGGTCATTATGTATAAGGATGCTACTACTACTGGGGTGCATTACATATAAGGACGCTACTACTACGGGTGGGGCATTACGTATAAGGACGCTACTACTACGGGTGGGGCATTACGTATAAGATTAATAAGATTGTGCTACATTGTGGCGTAATTTTAAATGGGGGTACTACTGTGTGGCCATGCCCCTTACTTGTGAGACCACACCCCTTTTCCCGGCGCGCGCCAAAGGAATACGGGAGGGCGCAAATTTATAGTTTGCAGGGGGGCGCCGAACACCCTAGCACCGGCCCTGCTTTGAACAAACCAGGTGTAGTGTAACCAGCGATATGGATACATGATGATGGATTATTACATAATGCAAGAAAGAGTGAGAGCCATATTAAGAGTTAGAAGTCAAATTTAACATTAGTGGGGATGCTTGATTTGTTCTAGTCTCCTGATTTACGATCTGTTCTGTTTTGTGATTCGCCCTTCTTTCAATCCCAACACGCATGTTGATTTTTATTATTAGTCTTTGTTCACAGTGTGTATTGTTTATCTGTTTACTAGCAGGGTTTAAAGTGGACCTGTCACCTCACACAAAATATGCTGTTGTTTTGTGGACCGTACTCATATCGTGCAAATTGACCAACTCCCTTACATGCAACCCTGTGTGACTAATGCATATTTCTCTGACGTCCTAGTGGATGCTGGGAACTCCGTAAGGACCATGGGGGAATAGCAGGCTCCGCAGGAGACTGGGCACTCTAAAAGAAAGATTAGGTACTATCTGGTGTGCACTGGCTCCTCCCTCTATGCCCCTCCTCCAGTTAGAATCTGTGCCCGGCCCGAGCTGGTTGCACACTAGGGGCTCTCCTGAGATCCTAGTAAAGAAAGTATTTGTTAGGTTTTTTATTTTCAGTGAGATCTGCTGGCAACAGACTCACTGCTACGAGGGACTAAGGGAAGAAGAAGCGAACCTACCTGCTTGCAGCTAGCTTGGGCTTCTTAGGCTACTGGACACCATTAGCTTCAGAGGAATCGAACACAGGCCCAGCCTCGGTCGTCTGGCCCCGGAGCCGCGCCGCCGTCCCCCTTACAGAGCCAGAAGCATGAAGAACGTCCTGGAAATCGGTGGCTGAAGACTTCGGTCTTCATTAAGGTAGCGCACAGCACTGCAGCTGTGTGCCATTGCTCCCTATGCACACCACATACTCCGGTCACTGATGGGTGCAGGGCGCTGGGGGGGGGGGCGCCCTGGGCTGCAATTAGAGTACCTTAACTTTGGCAAACAACACATAATATAGCCTAATAAGCTATATATGTGTAAAAATCCCCTGCCATTATACAATTATAAGAGCGGGAGAAGTCCACCGAAAAAGGGGCGGGGCTATCTCCCTCAGCACACTGGCGCCATTTTCTCTTCACAGTGCAGCTGGAAGACAGCTCCCCAGGCTCTCCCCTGCAGTTTCCAGGCTCAAAGGGTTAAAAAGAGAGGGGGGGCACTAAATTTAGGCGCAAACTGTATATAAAAAGCAGCTATAGGGAAAAATCACTTTCTATTAGTGTAAATCCCTGATTAAATAGCGCTGTGGTGTGTGCTGGCATACTCTCTCTCTGTCTCCCCAAAGGACTTTGTGGGGTCCTGTCCTCAGTCAGAGCATTCCCTGTGTGTGTGCGGTGTGTCGGTACGGCTGTGTCGACTTGTTTGATGAGGAGGCTTATGTGGAGGCGGAGCAGGTGCCGATAAATGTGATGTCACCCCCTGCGGGGCCGACACCAGAGTGGGTGGATATGTGGAAGGTATTAACCGACAGTGTCAACTCCTTACATAAAAGGCTGGATGACGTAACAGCCATGGGACAGCCGGCTTCTCAGCCCGCGCCTGCCCAGGTGTCTCAAAGGCCATCAGGGGCTCAAAAACGCCCGCTACCTCAGATGGCAGACACAGATGTCGACACGGAGTCTGACTCCAGTGTCGACGAGGTTGAGACATATACACAATCCACTAGGTGCATTCGTTGCATGATTTCGGCAATGAAAAATGTGTTACACATTTCTGACATTAACCCAAGTACCACTAAAAAAAGGGGTTTTATGTTTGGGGAGAAAAAGCAGCCAGTGTTTTGTTCCCCCATCAGATGAATTGAATGAAGTGTGTGAAGAAGCGTGGGTTTCCCCCGATAAGAAACTGGTAATTTCTAAAAAGTTACTAATGGCGTACCCTTTCCCGCCAGAGGATAGGTCACGTTGGGAGATATCCCCTAGGGTGGATAAGGCGCTCACACGTTTGTCAAAAAAGGTGGCACTGCCGTCTCAGGATACGGCCACCTTGAAGGAGCCTGCTGATAGAAAGCAGGAGGAAATCCTGAAGTCTGTATATACACACTCAGGTACTATACTGAGACCTGCAATTGCCTCAGCATGGAGGTGTAGTGCTGCTGCAGCGTGGTCTGATACCCTGTCAGATAATAGTGTTACCCTCGACAGGGATACTATTTTGCTAACCATAGAGCATATTAAAGACGTCGTCCTATATAGGAGGGATGCACAGAGGGATATTTGCCGGCTGGCATCCAGAATTAATGCAATGTCCAATTCTGCCAGGAGGGTATTATGGACCCGGCAGTGGACAGGTGATGCTGATTCTAAAAGGCACATGGAGATTCTGCCTTATAAGGGTGAGGAATTGTTTGGGGATGGTCTCTCGGACCTCGTATCCACAGCAACAGCTGGGAAGTCAAAATTTTTACCTCAGGTTCCCTCAGCCTAAGAAAGCACCGTATTATCAGGTACAGTCCTTTCGGCCTCAGAAAAGCAAGCGGGTCAAAGGTGCTTCCTTTCTGCCAGAGGCAAGGGAAGAAGGAAAAAGGCTGCACCAGACAGCCAGTTCCCAGGATCAAAAATCTTCCCCCGCTTCCTCTAAGTCCACCGCATGACGTTGGGGCTAAACAGGCTGAGCCAGGTGCGGTGGGGGCGCATCTCCGGAACTTCAGCGACCAGTGGGTTCGTTCACAGATGGATCCCTGGGTTCTGCAAGTAGTATCACAGGGATACAAGCTGGAGTTCGAGGCGACTCCCCCTCGCCGTTACCTCAAATTAGCCTTGCCTGCTGCCCTCAGAGAAAGGGAGGTAGTACTGGCGGCAATTTACAAGCTGTATCTTCAGCAGGTGATAATCAAGGTACCCATCCTTCAACAGGGACGGGGTTACTATTCCACAATGTTGTGGTACCGAAACCAGACGGTTCGGTGAGACCCATTCTAAATTTAAAATCCTTGAACATTTATATAAAAAAGTTCAAGTTCAAAGTACCTCAAGGGTGTGGTACAGGACTGTCATTACCAATTCCAGACGTTGCCGTCTGGTCTGTCCACGGCACCGTGGGTATTTACCAAGGTAATGGCCGAAATGATGATGCTCCTCCGAAAGAAGGGAGTCATGATTATTCCGTACTTGGACGATCTCCTTATAAAGGCGAGGTCCAAAGAGCAGTTGCTAGTCGGCGTGGCACTATCTCAGGAAGTGCTGCATCAGCATGGCTGGATTCTGAATATCCCAAAGTCGCAGCTGATTCCTGCGACGCGTCTGCTGTTCTTGGGCATGATTCTGGACACAGAACAGAAGAAGATATTTCTCCTGGAGGAGAAGGCCCAGGAATTATCATCTCTGGTCAGGGTCCTCCTGAAACCAAAGCAGGTGTTGGTGCATCACTGCACGCGAGTCCTGGGAAAGATGGTAGCTTCTTACGAAGCAAGTCCCTTCGGCAGATTCCATGCAAGGATCTTCCAGTGGGATCTGTTGGACAAGTGGTCCGGATCGCATCTCCAGATGCATCAGTTAATCACCCTGTCCCCGAGGGCCAGGGTGTCTCTGCTGTGGTGGCTGCAGAGTGCTCATCTGCTCGAAGGCCGCAGATTCGGCATACAGGACTGGATCCTGGTGACCACGGATGCAAGCCTCCGAGGTTGGGGGCAGTCACCCAGGGAAGAAACTTCCAAGGACAATGGTCAAGTCAGGAAACTTCCCTACACATTAATATTGTGGAACTAAGGGACATTTACAACGCCCTGAGTCAAGCAGAACACCTGCTTCAAAGCCAACCGGTTCTGATTCAGTCAGACAACATCACAGCGATCGCCCATGTAAACCGCCAGGGCGGCACAAGAAGCAGGGTGGCAATGGCAGAAGCCACAAGGATTCTTTGATGGCGGAGAATCACGTGATAGCACTGTCAGCAGTGTTCATTCCAGGAGTGGACAACTGGGAAGCAGACTTCCTCAGCAGGCACGACCTCCACCCGGGAGAGTGGGGACTTCATCCAGAGGTCTTCCAGCTGATAGTGAACCGTTGGGAACGGCCACAGGTGGACATGATGGCGTCCCGCCTCAACAAAAAGCAAAAAAGATATTGCGCTAGGTCAAGGGACCCTCAGGCGATAGCTGTGGACGCTCTAGTGACACCGTGGGTGTACCAGTCGGTTTATGTGTTCCCTCCTCTTCCTCTCATACCCAAGGTACTGAGAATAATAAGAAGGAGAGGAGTAAGAACTATACTCGTGGTTCCGGATTGGCCAAGAAGATCTTGGTACCCAGAACTTCAAATCCTGTATGCACCCAACAAGCTGGGTGCTCCTGCTTCAAAGCTGACTATTGCTCGCTGGATCTATAGCACGATTCAACTTGCACTTTCTGCGGCTGGACTGCCGCATCCTAAATCAGTAAAAGCCCATTCCACGAGGAAGGTGGGCTCTTCTTGGGCGGCTGCCCGAGGGGTCTCGGCTTTACAGCTTTGCCGAGCTGCTACTTGGTCGGGTTCATACACATTTGCAAAATTCTACAAGTTTGATACCCTGGCTGAGGAGGACCTTGAGTTTGCTCATTCGGTGCTGCAGAGTCATCCGCACTCTCCCGCCCGTTTGGGAGCTTTGGTATAATCCCCATGGTCCTTACGGAGTTCCCAGCATCCACTAGGACGTCAGAGAAAATAAGAATTTACTCACCGGTAATTCTATTTCTCGTAGTCCGTAGTGGATGCTGGGCGCCCATCCCAAGTGCGGATTGTCTGCAATACTTGTATATAGTTATTGCCTAACTAAAGGGTTATTGTTATGAGCCATCTTTTCGTGAGGCTCAGTTGTTATTCATACTGTTAACTGGGTATAGTATCACGAGTTGTACGGTGTGATTGGTGTGGCTGGTATGAGTCTTACCCGGGATTCCAAATCCTTTCCTTATTGTGTCAGCTCTTCCGGGCACAGTTTCCCTAACTGAGGTCTGGAGGAGGGGCATAGAGGGAGCAGCCAGTGCACACCAGATAGTACCTAATCTTTCTTTTAGAGTGCCCAGTCTCCTGCGGAGCCCGCTATTCCCCCATGGTCCTTACGGAGTTCCCAGCATCCACTACGGACTACGAGAAATAGAATTACCGGTGAGTAAATTCTTATTATTTGTCTCACCATTGCTCGGCAGTGAGACACTGGACTTATGTTACGGCTGTCTGCCGTAATGTGCAAAAAAGGGGACGCTGTCTGCCGTAATGTGCAAAAAAGGGGACGCCGTCTGCCGTAATGTGTAAAAAAGGGACGCTGTCTGCCGTAATGTGTAAAAAGGGACGCTGTCTGCCGTAATGTGTAAAAAGGGGGACGCTGTCTGCCGTAATGTGTTAAAAAGGGGAAGCTGTCCGCCATAATGTGTAAAAGGGTCTCTACCTGGTGATAAACACGATTTTCTACATACAGTTGCACCAAGAGGGGATGAGCTAACTAGGAGGGCGTAGCTTAAAGCAGTGGACATGACAGTGCACAATAAATAATAAAGTATGTAAAAAATAAACAGGGGGGGAATGCCATTTTAACACAGGGGGTGGACGGGGGCAGGGGGGGTGGTGCTGGGGAGGACACCCGATTCCTATTTTACTTGATCAGGAAGTGGGTCCCACTTCCCCTGCCAGCGCCATCTTCCCAGTGATATTTGGGAAGATGACACTGGCTACTAGATAGCAAAGACTCTGTCACAACTCAATGTGCAGCCCCATCTTCCTGAAGATGTCACTGGGAAGATGGCGCCGGACACATGTATACCATACTTGCCTACTTTTGAAAAAGCATTTCAGGGAGATTGTGACGGTAACATCTATCAGTGCGGACGTGTACTGCTACATCTGAGAGGCGTGTCCTAAAAATCTGAGAGGCGTGTCATAAAAATGACATACATCAAAATATAAATGAGCCCCAAAGTTAGTAAGTCTACTTGTTGAAGAAAAGACACTTATATTTTGCAGAATTTGTTCGCATATTGTGCTTTACAAGAGGTTCCATATACTGTAGGTGACCATGAGAAACTTTATTTTAAATGCATGTAGCCATAGGGATCATTGTGCCTTATAACCAATGCAGGGAAATGGCACTAACGTACCCATTTGAGTGTACAGTATGTATCTCTGATTTATTTTTTCCCCCAAGAATGTAACAGCTGCATAATGGGGTTAAGGTGCAATCAGGGAGATTGCTGGTCTATTCAGGGAGTGAGGGAGATTGCTGCTATTTCAGGGAGTCTCCTGCAGATTGAGGGAGGGTAGGCACGTATGATGTATACTTGGAGGGGGGGGGGGGGGGGGACAGCGGACCCGCACCCCTGCTGGGGCCCCCCCAGTAGCCCAGTAATTAGTACCTGCACTGCACCACTGCTTGCACTATCCATGTCACCAATAGTCTCTCTCCTAATTCCCTTCAGCGACTCTGGCGCTGCTTGCTTTTACATTGTGTTCAGGGTCATTAAGTGCTGTGAATTGCAACCTATATGGGACTCACCAAGACAACCTGTCCCTGCAGTCAATCATTTTATTTTTCTGTGGAGCTATAGTAATGTTCTATAGTTATGCTATGAATTTAAGCTATGGTTAGCTTTCAGCATCATACTTAAGCACTTTTCTTATCTGATTTTACAATATTTGCATATGACCGTGCAGAGTTTTTGTAGAGCATTATAATTAATAACTAGCTGATGTGCCCTTAGGAGTTAAATTTCAAAAAAATATCTGCTTAGTGGGTGGCTACAAATAACTGTCACAGTTTCCAGACCATCCAGCAGGTCACATGTTCTAGGTCACCCAACAGGTGCACAGGAAGAGTTCACCAACTGTCACATTTATTTCCAGAGCACAATGGTGATGCATTGTAAATGGCAGTGAATGTTTTGCCACATAACTCCAAAATAAAGCAACCAATTACAATACCAATAAGTTTCTGCAAATCTGTGGATCAAAACCTTTCATTTGGTATATGAAGTGCCCTGTTCAGACAATGGCATCATAGAAATATGTCACTCATAAAAGTCATACTTCTGCTATTAATATTAATCTATAGATAATAATAATAATAATAATAATAATAATAATGAATTTAAACTGCACAGCTCACTTCTATGCAATTTAAATCACTTTTATTGCTGCAAAATTCAGTTATCATTTATGAGTTTGAAAGATGAGAACTGTCGAGATGGAAGACCACACAGATTGGTCATGTTGCCTGACCTGTGTGAAACCATATGTTATGTCATCCATCTCTATTTGTTTACACACCAAATCATATTTTGTAATGCCAAATAACATACAGGCATTAGAAAATTATATACAATAAAAATAAAATTAAGGTTGGTGCTTCTACAAAACAAAGCAAGGAAAAATCAATGAATCTGACCAATCTTCTTAATAAACAAGGGTGTTAAATTTGATACTTTTTTTTTTTTTTGGGGGGGGGGGGTTGCGTTTTTTTTAGCATAGTCAGAAAAACCTCAAAACTTAAATGCCCAGACCATGGTATGAGGTTTTAATTGAATTTCTGCATAATCTAAATACTTGCAATATAAAAACAAGATATTGACCGCTGCGTGACCACTTTCTGTTTCAGTTAAATGCCAAATTTACAGAATCATGATTTAATTATATTATATGCTACACAGATATAAGTAACTACACTCCCAACATGACCTTACTACTGGACAGAATTATAATATATTTGTTACAATCTTTACAGAAATAGATATTGCATCTGCAGTATAGCAAGAAAGATTTAGAAATGCATGTAGCAGAAAAAAAAATATTGTGAGTTATTACTCAGCAATGGGTCAGCATTATATAGTAAAAAGACATTGCCAGGAGTATTTCTGGTAATATGATATACGAGGGATGTGCAATAAGTTTCCAGAGCCACAAAAAGTATTATATTTACAAACAAAGAGAACATTACATTTTTCTCTAACGTCCTAGAGGATGCTGGGACTCCGTAAGGACCATGGGGGATAGGCGGGCTCCGCAGGAGACATGGGCACTTTAAGAAAGACTTTAGGCTCTTGGTGTGCACTGGCTCCTCCCTCTATGCCCCTCCTCCAGACCTCAGTTTGATACTGTGCCCAGAGGAGATGGGTGCACTGCAGGGAGCTCTCCTGAGTTTTCTGTAAAAAAGTATTTTGGTTAGGTTTTTTATTTTCAGGGAGCCTGCTGGCAACAGACTCCCTGCATCGAGGGACTGAGGAGAGAGAAACCGCCCTACGTCTCTGAGTTTCAAGGTCCTGTTTCTTAGGCTACTGGACACCATTGGCTCCAGAGGGATTGGTACGCAGGTTTCATCCTCGCCGTCCGTCCCAGAGCCGCGCCGCCGTCCTCCTTGCAGAGCCAGAAGATAGAAGCCGGGTGAGTATGAGAAGAAAGAAGACTTCAGAGGCGGCAGAATACGTCTGATCTTCATAGAGGTAACGCACAGCGGTGAAGCTGTGCGCCATTGCTCTCGTTCACCTCACACACTCCGGTCACTGTAAGGGTGCAGGGTGCAGGGGGGGCGCCCTGGGCAGCAGTATAAACCTCTCCTATGGCAAAAGCATATATATACATGTACAGCTGGGCACTGTACATGTATGTAAAGAGCCCCCACCATGTTTTGATAGATTTTGAGCGAGACAGAAGCCCGCCGCCGAGGGGCGGGGCTTCTTCCTCAGCACTCACCAGCGCCATTTTCTCCACAGCACAGCGCTGAGAGGAAGCTCCCCGTACTCTCCCCTGCTTACTGACGGTGACAGTGGGTTTTTCAAGAGGGGGGGGCACATAATTGGCGTGTATAAAGTTATAACAGCGCTACTGGGTAAAACATTCTGTGTTTTTTCCTGGGTCATATAGCACTGGGGTGTGTGCTGGCATACTCTCTGTCTCTCCAAAGGGCCTGGTGGGGAACCTGTCTTCAGAAAAGAGCTTCCCTGTGTGTGTGGGGTGTGTCGGTACGCGTGTGTCGACATGTATGAGGTTGAAGGCTCACCTAAGGAGGAGGGGGAGTGTATGAATGCAAGGTCTCCGTCGGCAGCGTCGACACCTGACTGGATGGATATGTGGAATGTCTTAAGTGCTAATGTGAATTTATTGCACAAAAGATTAGACAAAGCTGAGGCTAGGGAACAGTCAGGAAGTCAAACCATGGCTGTCCCAATGTCGCCGAGTCCTTCGGGGTCTCAGAAGCGCACACTATCCCAAATAGTTGACACAGATACCGACACGGATTCAGACTCCAGTGTCGACTACGATGATGCAAAATTACAGCCAAAAGTGGCTAAGGGTATTCAATATATGATTATTGCAATAAAAGAGGTTTTGCATATCACAGAGGAACCCCCTGTCCCTGACACGAGGGTACACATGTATAAAGAGAAAAAGCCTGAGGTCACCTTTCCATCCTCATATGAGCTGAACGAATTATGCGAAAAGGCTTGGGAAACCCCAGACAAGAGACTGCAGGTTCCCAAAAGGATTCTTATGGCGTATCCTTTCCCGCAAAAGGATAGGATACGATGGGAATCCTCTCCTAAGGTGGACAAGGCATTGACACGCTTATCAAAAAAGATAGCGCTGCCATCCCAAGATACGGCTACCCTCAAGGATGCTGCTGATCGCAAGCAGGAGGTTACCATGAAGTCCATTTACACACATTCTGGTACAATACTTAGACCGGCAATGGCGTCGGCCTGGGTTTGTAGTGCTGTGGCTGCATGGACTGATTCCTTATCAGCGGAGATTGAGACCCTAGATAAGCATACCATTTTAATGACCCTAGGGCATATAAAAGATGCTGTATTATATATGAGGGATGCTCAAAGAGATGTTTGTTTACTAAGTTCCAGAATAAACGCTATTTCTGTTTCCGCTAGGCGAGTCTTATGGACCCGACAGTGGACGGGGGATGCCGACTCGAAGAGGCATGTAGAGTTTTTGCCTTACAAAGGTGAGGAGTTATTTGGAGAAGGCCTCTCGGACCTCGTCTCCACAGCTACGGCAGGTAAATCGAATTTCTTGCCTTATGTTCCCTCACAGCCTAAGAAAGCGCCTCATTATCAAATGCAGTCCTTTCGTTCGAATAAAAGCAAAAAAGTACGTGGATCGTCCTTTCTTGCCGGATATAAGGGCAGAGGAAAAAAGCTGCACACAGCTAGTTCCCAGGAACAGAAGTCCTCCCCGGCCTCTGCAAAATCCACCACATGACGCTGGGGCTCCCCTGAGGGAGTCCGCTCCAGTGGGGGCACGTCTTCGACTTTTCAGCCACATCTGGGTTCTCTCACAGGTGGATCCCTGGGCAATAGAAATTGTTTCTCAGGGATACAAGCTGGAATTCGAAGAGGTCCCCCCTCGCCAGTTTTTCAAATCGGCTCTGCACGCTTCTCCCTCAGAGAGGGAGTTAGTGTTAAATGCAATTCAAAAATTGTATCTTCAACAGGTGGTGGTCAAGGTTCCCCTACTACAACAGGGGAGGGGATATTACTCAACCCTGTTTGTGGTCCCGAAACCGGACGGTTCGGTCAGACCCATTTTGAATTTAAAATCCCTGAACCTATACTTGAAAAAGTTCAAGTTCCAGATGGAGTCGCTCAGAGCGGTCATCGCCAGCCTGGAAGGGGGGGATTTTATGGTTTCCCTAGACATAAAGGATGCGTACCTTCATGTTCCAATATTTCCACCTCATCAGGCGTTCCTGAGATTTGCTGTACAGGATTGTCATTACCAATTTCAGACGTTGCCGTTTGGGCTTTCCACGGCCCCGAGGATTTTCACCAAGGTACTGGCGGAAATGATGGTGCTCCTGCGCAAGCGAGGTGTCACAATTATCCCATATTTGGACGATCTCCTCATAAAAGCGAGATCTCGGGAGAAGTTACTGAACAGCGTGTCACTTTCATTGAAGGTGTTACAGCAACACGGCTGGATTCTTAATATCCCGAAGTCGCAGTTGGTTCCTACGACGAGTCTGACCTTCTTGGGCTTGATTCTGGACACAGACCAGAAAAGGGTTTTTCTTCTGACGGAAAAAGCTCAGGAACTCATGACTCTGGTCAGGAACCTATTGAAGCCAAAACAGGTGTCAGTGCATCACTGCACTCGAGTCCTGGGGAAGATGGTGGCATCATACGAAGCCATTCCCTTCGGCAGGTTCCATGCGAGAACCTTCCAATGGGACCTGCTGGACAAGTGGTCCGGGTCACATCTACATATGCATCGGCAGGATCACCCTGTCCACCAGAGCCAGGGTATCTCTCCTGTGGTGGCTGCAGAGTGCTCACCTCTTAGAGGGCCGCAGGTTCGGCATTCAGGACTGGATCCTGGTGACCACGGACGCAAGCCTCCGAGGTTGGGGAGCAGTCACACAGGGAAGAAATTTCCAAGGTCTTTGGTCAAGTCTAGAGACTTGTCTCCACATCAACGTCCTGGAGTTGAGGGCCATATACAACGCGCTATGTCAAGCGGGGGCATTACTTCGCGACAAACCAGTTCTGATTCAGTCAGACAATGTCACCGCAGTGGCTCATGTAAACCGCCAAGGCGGCACAAGGAGCAGGGTGGCAATGGCGGAAGCCACCAGGATTCTTCGCTGGGCGGAGAATCATGTCAGCGCATTGTCAGCAGTGTTCATTCCGGGAGTGGACAATTGGGAAGCAGACTTCCTCAGCAGACACGATCTGCATCCGGGAGAGTGGGGGCTTCATCAGGAAGTCTTCGAGCAGATCGCAAGTCGGTGGGGACTGCCCCAAATAGACATGATGGCGTCCCGTCTCAACAAAAAGCTAAAAAGGTATTGCGCCAGGTCAAGAGATCCTCAGGCGATAGCTGTGGATGCCCTGGTGACACCATGGGTGTACCGGTCGGTCTATGTATTTCCTCCTCTTCCTCTCATACACAAGGTGTTGAGAATAATAAGACAAAGAGGAGTGAGAACAATCCTCATTGTTCCAGATTGGCCACGAAGGACCTGGTATCCGGAGCTGCAGGAGTTGCTCACAGAAGATCCGTGGCCTCTTCCTCTAAGACAGGACCTGCTGCAACAGGGGTCCTGTCTGTTCCAGGACTTACCGCGGCTGCGTTTGACGGCATGGCTGTTGAACGCCGGATCCTAGCAAAAAAAGGTATTCTGGATGAGGTCATTCCTACACTAATAAAGGCTAGGAAGGACATGACATCAAAACATTATCACCGAATATGGCGAAAATATGTTTCTTGGTGTGAGACCAGGAATGCTCCTATGGAAGAATTCCAGCTGGGCCGTCTCCTTCACTTCCTACAAACTGGAGTGAATTTGGGCCTAAAATTAGGCTCCATTAAGGTTCAGATTTCGTCCCTATCCAGTTTCTTTCAGAAGGAATTGGCCTCTCTTCCTGAAGTACAGACGTTTGTGAAGGGAGTACTTCATATTCAGCCTCCTTTTGTACCTCCGGTGGCGCCTTGGGACCTTAACGTGGTGTTAATTTTCCTTAAGTCACATTGGTTTGAACCACTCAAAACGGTGGAGTTAAAATATCTCACTTGGAAGGTGGTCATGTTGTTAGCCTTAGCTTCGGCTAGGCGAGTTTCGGAATTAGCGGCTTCATCACATAAAAGCCCCTATCTGGTTTTTCATATGGATAGGGCGGAATTGCGGACTCGTCCTCAATTCCTACCTAAAGTGGTCTCATCCTTTCATATGAACCAGCCTATTGTCGTGCCTGTGGCTACACGTGACTTGGAGGATTCCGAGTCCCTTGATGTGGTCAGGGCTTTGAAGATTTACGTGGCCAGAACGGCTAGGATCAGAAAAACAGAGGCACTGTTTGTCCTGTATGCAGCCATCAAAATTGGCGGCCCTGCTTCAAAGCAGACTATTGCTCGCTGGATCTGTAACACGATTCAGCAGGCGCATTCTACGGCAGGATTGCCGTTACCAAAATCGGTTAAGGCCCATTCCACTAGGAAGGTGGGCTCTTCTTGGGCGGCTGCCCGAGGGGTCTCGGCACTACAGCTGTGCCGAGCTGCTACTTGGTCGGGGTCAAACACCTTTGCAAAGTTCTATAAGTTTGATACCCTGGCTGAGGAGGACCTCCTGTTTGCTCAATCGGTGCTGCAGAGTCATCCGCACTCTCCCGCCCGTTTGGGAGTTTTGGTATAATCCCCATGGTCCTTACGGTGTCCCAGCATCCTCTAGGACGTTAGAGAAAATAAGATTTTAAACCTACCGGTAAATCTTTTTCTCGTAGTCCGTAGAGGATGTTGGGCGCCCGTCCCAAGTGCGGACTACTTCTGCAAGGCTTGTATATAGTTATTGCGTACATAAGGGTTATGTTATGGTTTCATCGGTGGTGGACCGAGGCTATGTTGGTTTTTCATACTGTTAACTAGATAGTATATCACAAGTTATACGGTATGATTGGTGTGGCTGGTATGAATCTTGCCCTTGGATTACCTAAAATCCTTTCCTTGTACTGTCCGTCTCCTCTGGGCACAGTTTCTCTAACTGAGGTCTGGAGGAGGGGCATAGACGGAGGAGCCAGTGCACACCCAGATCCAAAGTCTTTCTTAAAGTGCCCATGTCTCCTGCGGAGCCTGTCTATCCCCATGGTCCTTACGGAGTCCCAGCATCCTCTACGGACTATGAGAAAAAGATTTACCGGTAGGTTTAAAATCTTATTTTTAAAGTATTTGCTAGAGGAGTCTATAAAAGTTGCATGCACACAAACCACTTGGTGAAGCAGCTGGACTAGTCCGAAGCAGGTATGTCTTCTACATGCTGGATGAAGGTCTCCACTGCAGTTTACAGTGACTCAAAATGAATGCCAGACATCTTCCGCTTGATTTGTGGGAAGTTGCAGGGGCCACTTGTGGACTATATAGGGGATGACCAAGCTCATGGATGCATTTATGGGCCAGAAAATCCACTACTTTCCTGGACTTGTGGGCAGGTGCATTGTCATGATGGAGAAGAGCACCACGAGCGCAAGTTCTTGGATGGCATCTGAAAATCCCATCCAGCACTTGCGGAAGGTATTGGTTGGCATACCAGTAATGACAGTGCGCTGCTGCACGAGTGGTATGGTAGTTACATGACCAGTCTTAGCCACAAAAACAGCCACCATCTGCTTGCCCATGCTGCGCTCACGTCAGAACTTCTGTGGCAGCGCATCTCCAACTGGGGTCCACTGGGCCGACTGTTGTTTGGTCTCAGGTCAAAACTTTAGATCCAGTATTCATCACCATAGATTATCTCCCAGAGAGAGTTTGAGTGGCCGCCATCAAACCTGGCCAGCGTGTTGTGTCACAAAGTTACCCAAGCCTATTTCTGCTCTCGAGTAAGCTGATGGGGCATCCAGCATGCAGAAACCTTGCTCAGGCAAGTTTTTTGCGGAACACCAAATGGATGGATCCTGATGAGATACATATCTCCTTCTCTAACTGGGTCATGGTCACATTGGCAGTCACCTCAACTGTGGCCCACACGGCAGCAATGTTGTTCTTTGTGATGGCAGATACAGGTTGGCCACAGTGATTCTCCTTTTCCAGGGACTGTCTCCCATGTCAAAAGTCCGCAAACCACTTAAACACAGTGGTACGGGATGGTGCTTCCTCCCCAAAAGCAGCTTGCAGTCGATCAAAACTCTTCTGCTGTTGCAGAACAGTCTTGTAGTCTTAGAAGATCATGGCACTCCAGTGGTCTCTGCTGAGCTCCATAACGAGTTTGTGAAGGAAGTGAACATGCTGACTTCTTCATTGTGCAATGCTGCTTATATATGGTCCTGTGTCTTGACATTTCATAAGAATTTAAGTCAGAGATTACAGTGTACAACCAAGTTGTATCTACTCTACCTTATGCACTTGACATTCAGAAACTTATTGCACACCCTTTGTACTGTAGCTATGACAATGAAAAAGTTATGTTTCTTGGTCTTATCTGCCCTCCTCCCTCCATCCTCCCTTCCTGTTATACCACCCCTTTCATCTCTTTCAGTCATTTTGGCCTATTCTTCTAAAACTGCTGTGATCGCACACCTACACAGCGAATTCCCCCTCCCCCTGTAAACGGCGACTACTACGCCTCATTTTTTTAAAATTCTATTCCCTATTTACTGCTCTAAAATGTGCCAACCTCAAATTGCATGTTCATGAAGCAGTGAATATCTTTTACACAAAATCATCTTAAACCATTCAAATCATCTTCAGATTTCTACATGAAAATCCTCTCAGAATTTTCTAATGAATAAAACTAAACTGAAAAAGTAATATTGCATGCTGTGAAAGGAAAATTCCCTTCCATTCTGCACCGAACATTGTTCCCATTAACTCCAGATAACACATGCAGGAAGGGCAGGTTGCATTAATGGAGATAGTAATATTTGATACTACATGAATAACCGTGCATTGCTACGGAATGTCAAGTATTTCCGTGCGTATAACTTTAATTTTGAAGGACTTCCTAGTAAACTAAGAGCACCCATCCCCCAGCAAGGCAGCAGCCAGCAGCACCGGGAGGGAGCAGCCCAGAGATGGAGGGGACGCTCGCTGCTGGGAATCTCCCTGGATCACCCACTCCCCAAGCCAGACACAGCAGCCAGCACCGGGTACACCGACGGGGTGACATCTGCGTTACCCAGGAGCATTGCCGCCGTGCTCCCCGGTGTCAGTGGCCTGTATAGTGACAGTAGTACTTATAGTGACGGCGGCTGTGCCGGGGGTGGTCACAGGGAGCAGTGACCCTGATTCGATTTATCATCACCGCCGCTGTGTAGCCGGGGATGGAGCCGCATCGCGCTGCTGCAGATCAGTTGGCGGAAAGCGAGTAGCGGAGTGGAAAGAGGATGTTAATCGTGGAGAGCCTGGACCGGGTGGATCTGTATGAGAGGCTGTTGACGTGGGTAAGTGTGGAAGCAGTAGCAGGGCTGCCCAATCCCCCACCCACAGGCCCTGCACACACTGCCGACTGCTGTCATTGTTTCATCACCCGAGCCAGGTGTAGTCTATGCGGGAGCTGTTCCCCCAGGGGTCACTGTGTAATGGGCCTCTGGGCTATATACTTGTCAGTTTGATGTTTATAGTGCCAGCATAATTTGATACTAATGTCGGTAATTTTAGACATTTTATTTTTCACCCCTTCTCAGCTCCCATGCTGGTGGCGGCTGAACTTGGACTGAAACGGCATCGGGAGTTTCACTATTCATCTCTGCGACCCTGAAAACTATGGATTTTTACATGTCACCCCCTTCCCTAGGGGTTCTAGGAGTGCTAGGGGTGTCTTACCCCCACAGTATTTTTTTCCAGATTGTAAATCATATGTGTACCAAGGGGCTAATTCAGGGGGTAATTCAGACCTTGTTGCTAGGCTGCGTTTTCTCACAGCCTTCGATCAGGTTACAAACTGCGTATGCGTATGCACTGCAATGCGCAGGCACGACGGACCGCAGCAATGGGGATCGATGTATAGCAACGGGATGGTGCGAAAAAAGTGATCGCACGGGCGATCACAAGGTGACTGACAGGAAGAGGGCATTTGTGGGTGGCAAATGACCGTTTTCAGGGAGTGTCTGAAAAAACGCAGGCGTGTCCAAGCGTTGGATGTGAGGGTGTCTGACGTCAATTCTGATCCTGGACAGGCTGAAGTGATCGCAGCTGCGCTGAGACTGCACAAAATCAGTTTGTGCAGCTCTGCTACACATGCGTTTGCACACTGGCACAGCTAAAATACACTCCCCCAGTGGGGTGCGACTATCTGATCTCAGGACTACAAAAAACAATTAGGCCCTCAGACCTGATCTCCGCAGCGACGGGGAGTGCCGGGATGCAACAGGATGGTGTGAAAAATCCAATCGCACTGGCGATCGCAAGAAGATTGACAGGAAGAGGGCGTTTGTGGGTGGCAACTGACCGTTGTCAGAGAGTATCCGGAAAAATGCAGGAGGGACACAGTGTTTTGTGGGAGGATTCGTGACGTCAGCTCCGGCCCTGATCATCGCAGCGGCTGAGTTAGTCCTGGGCTGTGCAGAGACTGCATAAACTTCTGTTTGTGCAGCTCTCCTGCACATGCGATCGCACACCTACACAGTGAATTCCCCCTCCCCCTGTAGGCGGCGACTACCTAGCGATCAGGTGTGAATTACCACCCAAGTTTGGTGTAAATTGCTCCAGGCATTCCAGAGTTATGCTGGAACATACACACACACACACACACACACACACACACACACACACACACACACACACACACACACGTCCATTTTTATATATATTGATTTGTTAAGTAGCTGGATAATGGGTAAAATATATCTGAAAATTATTTTTTAAAGGGATATTCTGTTTAAAACAGTAGCAGAAAATATGGTAAATGTTTGTAAAGTACATTACAATGAACTTTTACAGCGGGATGTAATGCCGCCCGAAACCGGCGGCCTTGTCCCAAGTCATCCAGCATCCCGCACGGCTGCCGGATTCAGGCGGCTTTATATCCTGTTGATGGTCTTAAAAAAATATTAATATGCTTTTCTTTCCAGAAAGTACGCAGAAGCACAACTTGAATACTTAAGTATGTCTGCAGTCAGTGTTTCCTCATCAAGTGTTATTGATAAAAAAAAAAAAAGGGAAATGCTATGTGTAAAATCTGACTCTTTCATTGTAATTCACATATGAATGAACGGTTTGTAGGGCACAATATATCTCACGGTGAAGCGTTGGTAACTAATGCTGAATGGAAATATGAAACCAGCATTGTACATCTCTGTTTGCAGAGCTTGAGGTAGAACACAGCTCATTTTTCCTTTAGGTTAGAAGAAAAAAGAAGTAAAGTCACCAAGGGTATGATCCTGGTGGTGACAAGCAGAGCCGGCCCTAACCAATATGATGCCTAGATTTTGGCTGGTTCCCCCTAGCACCACCGCTAGTTCCCCTTCTGACCCTGAACCCCTTTCCCAGCACAATCATCCCTCACCCATATCAGTATTTTGGTGCTCCTACCCCCTATATTTTAAAAAGGAACAGTGCGCACATTCAGTGCACAGCTCAAAAAGGGGTGTGTTCTTGCTGGGAAGGGGCATGGCTACACAATAGTACTCCCAATTCAAATTATGCCACACAGTACTGAAACTTTACTCACATTTTATCATGCAGTAGTGTCCCTTATTCACGTTACATCACACAGTAATACCACTTTACCTTATGGCCCTCATTCCGAGTCGTTCGCTCTGTATTTTTCATCGCATCGCAGTGAAATTCCGCTTAGTACGCATGCGCAATATTCGCACTGCGACTGCGCCAAGTAATTTTACAATGGAGATAGTATTTTTACTCACTGCTTTTTCATCGCTCCGGCGATCGTAGTGTGATTGACAGGAAATGGGTGTTACTGGGCGGAAACAGGCCGTTTTATGGGCGTGCGGGAAAAAACGCTACCGTTTCCGGAAAAAACGCAGGAGTGGCCGGGGAAACGGGGGAGTGTCTGGGCGAACGCTGGGTGTGTTAGTGACGTCAAACCAGGAACGACAAGCACTGAACTGATCGCAGATGCCGAGTAAGTGTGGAGCTACTCTGAAACTGCTAAGTAGTTTGTAATCGCAATATTGCGAATACATCGTTCGCAATTTTAAGATGCTAAGATACACTCCCAGTAGGCGGCGGCTTAGCGTGAGCAACTCTGCTAAAATCGCCTTGCGAACGATCAACTCGGAATGAGGGCCCATATACGTTACTCCTCACAGTAGTGCCCCTTATTCACATTACATCACACTGAATTGCTCCTTATTCACATTAGACTACACCATATTGCTTTTTATTCACAAAATACCACACAGTAATGCCACTTGAAAATATGACACACATTATTAATGTCCTTATAAACATAATGTGCCTTACACATTATGCCAACCTTTAGTAATGCGCTAAAAAACACATAATGTTCCTTACACATATGCTGCACATTATTAATGCCCTTATACACATAATGACACACATTGTGCCCCTTACACATACGCCGCACATTATTAGTGCACTTATACACATAATGACACACATAGTGCCCCTACGCATATGCCACATATTATTAAAGCGTTTATACACATGACACATGCGCCTTACACATATGCCAAACACTACTGCACAACCAACCCACCCACACACATGCATCTTATTTGCATTACTGCGTGGCTAAGATGCACAAGCAGCTTCTGCTGATTAAAATGATTTGTGGCATGCCTATATTCTGTGTGCAACTGTGGCTGTATCTGCTTACAAACTGCTATGTTACAGTGATTTCCAGGATTACACTGTAACGTAGCATTTCGTATGCAGATACAGCCGCAGTCACACAAAGAATATAGGCATGTCGCATATCATTTTAATCAGCAGAAGTTGCTTGTGCCCCTAGGCATGCCAAATGCCCTAGGCATTTGCCTAGTTTGCCTATGCCTAGGGCCGGCTCTGGTGACAATGATTGTTTAAACCAACAACCATCTGATCTAACTATAGGAAGTTGAAATAGAAACTGAACACCCTCCCTTCTATTCAGGTTCGTTTTCTGAAGAACTGGACATGGCTAACATATCCAGAAATGTCAAGAGGTATCTGTATTTTCCAATTAGATTGTTTTCCTTTGTGAAATGGCAAATAACAGAATGTTATTTTTCTTCATAAAAAATTAACTAATTGATAAAAAAAATACAAATAAAGAATAAAGATCCTTCTATCATCCTACCATGAAAGCTCCTTCATGACTTCAGTTGTATCATTTTCTTCAGTCATTCGAAATTTAGTAGTTTCCCCAAAATAGTAAGTTAAAGCCCGATCCAGACAAGCAACACATTTCTATGAAAAATGTATTGCTAAGATACATTGTAGTTTGATGAGAGCAAAGAATATTTGAGTAAATGACTTCTACATAGAAATATACACTATATGGACAAAAGTATTCAGACGCCTGACCATTACACCAATAGGGACTGTGATGACATTGTATATTTCAAATACATATAGTTTAATATGGAGTAGGTCCCCCAACTGCAGATATAACAGCTTCCGCTCTTCTTGAAAGCTTTACACAAGATTGTTTCTGTGGGAATTTGTGCCCAATCATTCTGTAGAGCATTTATGAGGTCAGGCACTGATGTTGGACTAGTAGTGACCTTTCCAGTTCATCCCAAAGGTGCTGGATGGGTTTGAGGTCAGGGCTCTGTGTGGGCCAGTCAAGTTCTTCCACACTGAACTCATAGAACCATGTATTTATAGTCCTTGCATTGTGCACTGAGGCATAGTCATATTGGAAAAGAAAAGGACCTTCCCCAAACTGTTGCCACAAAGTTGGTAGCATAGCATTGTCTAAAATGTCTTGGTATGCTGAAGCATTAAGATTGCCCTTCACTGGAGATAAGGGGCCTAGCCCAAACCCTAAAAGACAGCCCCATACCATCATCCCTCCTCTACCAGAGAAGCATGATTTGTCACTCCACAGAACATGTTTCCACTGCTCCAAAGTCCAGTGTCTGTGTACTTTACACCACTCTATCCAACACTTGGCATTGGACTTGGCAATGTGAGGCTTGCATGAAGCTGCCCAGCCATGGAAACCCATTCCATTTGTTACGAGCAACCTCCACAGCTCGTCTCCCTGCCCGGTCCCATCGTTGCTGAGCGACCGGGATGTTGGAGCACCTCCGACCAGCAGCAGAGATGCTGCTGGCCATACGTGCAGCACTGCACAAAGTTTACAATCATTAGACACTCCCAGGCTGGCTCTCCCCCATTGGTACTGTTCTTCAAAGCTATCCAGTCAGCCAGCCCAGATCTCTGGTCCAGTTATAGTTTGTGCCTTGTGTATAAGCCACTGGTCCTTGTCCGCAAGTCTTCCTGGTTCTGTGGATACTCTGCTGGATTTCCTTCCTGTCCATGTCCTCTTACTGCCACGTCTTCACACACCTTACACCTTCAGCCTAGTGTGTTAATCATTTGTCTGCCTTCCCAGTGTACCTGTACTCAGCTTGCAATATATACCATTCACTCTGTGTCTGCATTCCATCTACCCAGTGCTTGCTAGCCATCTTAACAGAGCCTCATATGCCCTGGCTGAGATTCTGATCCAGCTCTGACCTCATCCTCCATGCTCCCATGTGCTAATAATCCTCAGTTACTCCCAGTCCATTGTCCTGTGGTCTCCAGCTATTGTGTGAGCCCCTACTGCTGGACTTTTAAGTCCAGGGGGCCCCCTAAGAACCAGTGTTCATATCGAGCACTAAGGGAACAGCGGGAAGTTGCTATTAGTGAAGACCCTCTTGAGGGCTCAAGGGGTCTCACACCAATAGTGCTGGAGTTCCCTACTACCATTAAGCTCCCATCGCACAGTTTTTTGTGCTTACATTAATGCCAGTGGGGGTTCGGAACTCTTCAGCTATGGAATCAGCAACTTTTATGCACCATGTGCCTTAGCAGACGTTAACCCCCGCTCTGTGATTTTACGTGGTCTTCCGCTTCGTGGCTGAGTATCTGTTGTTCCTAGACACTTCTACTTTCTAAACTCACTTACAGTTGACTGTGGAAAATCCCAGAGTTATGAAATGTCACGAATAGTCTTGTTGTATGTATATATAAATTATCTATCTATCTATCTATCTATCTATCTATCTATCTATCTATCTATCTATCTATCTATCTATCTGTCTATCTATCTATCCTATGCACACTTGTGTATCATACACACACAGGGCGGGATTCAATTATTTTTACCCCTTTCCACACTCGTTGTGTTTCTGCCCTCAGGGACGTTGTATCATTATTTCAGCCCGCTACCCCCTGGAGTAGCGAGGCACCCAACCCTTTACACAGTAAACCTGATTACTAATATGCGCGATAACGGAGATCATTTTAGAAAGGAAATTGGGCCTGATATAGCATTTGAATCTCACCCACATAGTCTGCTTTTATAATCACCTCTTTTTCTTGTGTTTACAATGAATGTAGAAATGGATATGAATTTATTTTCAAATATGTTCTGTCTTTGCAGGCATGTTTAAAATGCTCAAAGTACCCGCATGGTCAGAATGCTCTAAGTAGCATCATTACACTCATGTCAGGTTCCCAGGTTTGGCATTGTCATATCAACAGTCACTATGGACCTACTGTAGTGACTGTCGCTGAGCCGAATTATGGTTGGGTGCGACAAGGGCGGCCGTCCTGGGGCCCCCACACATTAGGGGCCCCACATACTGCGTTATAAATCGGAGCAGTTTCCCTCAGCAGCCGCCGAGGAGCTCCAAGTACAGAGTGTACACGGAGCTCCTCGGCGGCTGCTGACAGAGACTGCTCCGATTTAAAACGACGTCTGTGCGGGGGCCCATAATGTGTGACTCAGTAACGCATGCCGGTGACTCAGTCAGTGTCTCACTACCCCGCGAGACACTGACTGAGCCGCCGGCGTGAGCTGCTGTGAAACTGCTGCTCCGTATGTGGGTGAGTATGTATGTGTGTGTATGTTTGGGTGTGTGTGTGTGTGTGTGTGTGTGAGTGAGTGAGTGAGTGAGTGAGTGAGTGAGTGTGTGTATGTGTGTGAGTGTGCAAGTGCCCGCCGACCCGCCCACGCACGGGGTGGGGGTGGGATCTTTGGCCGCAATTTTTAGTGGTGGGGGCCCCCACACGTTTGTTGCCTGTGGCCTCCACCAGCCCTAATCCGGCCCTGTACTGTCGACATAACTTACCCATCCCATTCTGACTTGCCACATCATGAATTGGTAGAGACGATTATCGTTACAGTTATTACATAGCACTATACATTGAGGACATCATGATACAAATAACTAACTCTTCCCAAGCAGTGGAATAACAGTTGTAGCTGCTGCTGGAGGAAATGGGTGTGGTTATTGCTAAGCACCTTGCTCTGTCTCCTTACTTGGCACCACTAGGACCCCCGACTGCCGGATACGCAACCTTTGACCCGTTTGAACTACTGTGCATGCATTGCCGTACCGCACGTCTTCAGCTCTGTCCTCCATAAAGGAATGACGTGCCCCTGAATGTCTCCATAATACAGAAATTGCATTAACCAGGCAAGTGGCTCTGCATGTGCCATTATATCACCACCAAAAGAATGCTACATATATATGCCAGTGTGTGCATACTCCACTGTGACCAACATATATATTCACACAGGTGTGTGCTCATGTTTGTCCACACACCACCTGTGCTACTACCCCATATGTACCTGGCTTGTATTGGTACAGCCATTGTTTATGTACATTGTGTACCTGCTGCATTAAACCTGTTCTGTCTGTTTTTTAAACCCAAGACCTGGTTAAGTTATACATCGTGTGGCTTGGCCTCCATCACACACCACTGGCACCTATATCAACAACTATAGGATCTGCCAATAATTGTAAGGTAGCTATACATAGCCACCAATATTAAAGCAGTCATCTGCAACTGGCACTTGCGTAGCTGATTTGAAACAATCTTATTGTCTCATTGTCACTTTTTACCCTCATCCAGAGTCTCTCTATGAACATTGCATTGCTTTTTACATCTTAGAAATGACTCATCTGCAATTTTGCATTCCAATTGCATTGTCAGTAGTAACCACACGCCAGCTCCATCTGCCACATGGAGCCATACATTTGGAGTCTTTGTTTTCAGAAGTTTGCTTCTGGTTACTGTACATTCCCAGAAGTACACAAAAATTAATCATGAACAACTTATATTTGGCCACACAGCAATGCAATTGATAAGAAGCATCGAAAACACAGGGATATACTTACAATCTGAGGCAAGGGACAAAGTGAAGATTTAATATTTGAAAAGAGACGTTTTAGATATTTCCATCTACAGTTCTATTCTGTAATTATGTAACTGAGACTGTTTAACCTTCCTCAACTACTATATGGTTTCACAGAGCAAAATATGGGGCACAGGGCTGGTGACAAGGGGGCATAAAGGGGACACCCGTACTGGGCCCTGAGATTCAGAGTGGCTTCAGGGATCATGCACACAAAATACAGGCCCTGCAGTGCCTGATAGTACCTTTTAAACAAATCCTGCACAGCCTCTAATTGACTTAAAAACTAAATAAGAGTCCACACTAACCTTCCCCCCCCCCTCCCCTTTACCCTTTGCTACATACAGGGGAGGGATGTTTTGAGGAGAAGGGTCAAGGGTGGTTGAGGGGGTGGGGGCAGAGATATCATTGTATTGGGCCCCAAGTTTTCTGTTGCCGGCCCTGATGGGGCACAATGCAAACTATGTAATAACAGAGCATATGGTAAGGCAGCACAGCTGTTGTAATGGTTAGCATTACTGCCTCACAGCACTGAGGCCTTGTGCTCCTAATATGTTTGCTTTCTTTAAGCAATACCAGTGGTGTCATTAAAAAAGGTTGTCAACCTTCAAGTGCCTTGATGTATTTCTGTGTTTATCAAGGCTTCCATGCTCGTTGCCAGTGGTTTCATGCTCTGGGTTCCATGCTCATTACCAGGGGCTTCCCTGCTTGCTGCCATGGGTCTAATGCTCTTTGCCAATGGGTTTCCCTGTTTGCTGCCAAGGGGTTTCCTGCTCACTGGCAGGGGTCTCATACTCGTTGCCAAGGGGTTACCCTGCTCGCTGCCAGGGGTCTCATGCTCGTTGCAAGGGGTTTCCTGCTCATTGCCAAGGGATTCCTTCTCATTGCCAAGGGGTTTCCTGCTCATTACCAAGGGTTTTAGTTCTCACCCATCAGTGACAGAGCGCATCAGGGGCTGGGGGGGAGCCAGCCATGTAAAAACAGCCCACCCAAAATGGCTACCACAGAGCAGGAGACAGATGTTAGAGGTCCTACTTGACAGCTAGCATCTGTATCCTACTCTGCAGTTGCCATTTTGGGTGGGCTTTTTTTACACAGCAGGCTCCCCCGCAGCCCTCGATGCGCTCTGTCACTGATGGCCTAGAACTGAAACCCTTGACAATGAGCAGGCCGGTACTCACAAGACACTACAGGGCTGCAGGGGCTACTGTTATGCAACCCCGGCACCCGCCCACCTGAATTCAATTAAAAAAAACTTTGTTGGCGGTCTGTCTTCAGGACACTCCATTCCTGGTGATGTCATTTTCCACAAGACCTTCAGGAAAGGTGTTCTGGAGTGTTTCGGACAAAAAATAGACCTGCTTTTAACTACTTTTACACATTTTATACCTAAGTTTTACAGAGAAGAATGTATATTGTACTTGACAACAGTTTCAAAAACTCCTCAGGGAGATTCCCTTGTCCAAAGGGTGGGGACGTTGCATCACAATCTTGTCCTTGTAGCACCTGCCCCCTCTGCTCAGAGCCATAATTTGTAGCATTATACAGCAGAGGGCAGTGATAAATGCCATGTTTCAATCCAAATCGTGTCATCTAGCCTCCATGGTGCCCACTTCAAATGGGAAGTGGGTGTCAGCCAGAGACTGGCTAACTCTGTTGTAGGTTTTCTTCCAAGTATGACATAGATTTCTCATGCAAGATGGTGGCGTCTACCCTGGCTGATAGGAGGTGTTAATGTTTTTGTCTTCCGGGGCATTCCCCGAGGCACAAAACTGGGTGATGCTAGATTTGATGGTGGTCTTTCATAAACTAGGTATCACTTGATTTTATAGAGGTGTTTCTAAAGACCTCACCTTGGTGTGCGCTTAATGGAAAAGTAGGCATAACCTTTATAAATATTTTATTTATAGCCATAAAGAAAGAGCATAGCAGAGCTGTGCCACATCCACTTCCAAATACATAGCTAAAATATACATGACACAGGACTGAAGATAACGCAGGTTATTAAGTAAAATCAGTTGCAGAGAAGATAAACATAGTGGGTGATAGGTATATGTAGCACTTGATGAGTGCTACATATACACTACTGTATGTAGACAAAAGTGATTGGACAACCCTGCACAAGCTTAATGGTGTGCTCCTGCAGCAGACACGGTGTTCATGAAAGTAAAAAACAGGTAATGGGGCACTGATTAGATCATTTGCTAATGAAATGGCTTGCCGGAAGGAGGTAGCAGAGTTTGAAAAGGGGATCATCATATGCTGCTCGATTGTAGGTACGAGTGTGAGAGGCATTGCAGATGTTAGGAAAGTTCCTACATCCACTGTGTCTTTTGTCATTAATGAGTGGAAGAAGAATGGTCAGTGCAGAAAGACCCCCGAAACTCCAACCCAAGGACCGAAGAGTGCAATTCAGGAGCTGCGAAAGAACAGGGGCCATCCCATGCCACACAAGTTAGAAATGATCACTACTGTGCTGGTTCCGACAAGAGCTCTTCGTAGTGAGGCCCATGCACATTGATATAATGGGTGAGCAGCTGCTCATAAACCTCTAATCACATGGAAGAATGCTACCCAGCACTTAGGATGGTGTAAAGAGCGCAAAAACTGGACAGCGGAACAATAGCGGTGAGTGTTATGGAGTGACGAATCATGATTTACACTTAGCAGATCAGATGGATGTGTTTGGGTTTGGAGATTACCAGAAGAACGTTGCATGCCAGAGTGTACAGTACCTACAGTAAAGCATGGAGGTGGTGGCGATATGCTGTGGGGCTGGTTCAGCTGCTTTGGCATAGGTCCACTAGTTGTAATGCATGGTCATATTAACTCTGAGAAGTATAGACATGTTCTCGATAACTCTGTGCTACCTACATTGTGGCAGTTCTATGAAAACAATTTTTTTTTTTATCAGGACGATAATGCCACCTGTCTTGTTTCCAGGGCGATGCTGGACTGGTATACAGCAAATTCGGTAATCTGGATGGACTGGCCAGCTCAGAGTCCAGAGCTTAACCCCATTGAGAGGGGACAGATATATCATTTGCAGAGAGAGTTAGATTTGCGGGGTTATTTTGTTTCTGTGCAGAGTAAATACTGGATGCTTTATTTTTACATTGCAATTTAGATTTAAATTTGAACTCACCCCACCCAAATCTAACTCTCTCTGCACATGTTATACCTGTCACCCCTGCAGTGCACATGGGCCCTCATTCCGATTTGTTCGCTCGTTAGTGGTTTTTGCAATGGAGCGATTTGTCACAAACTGCGCATGCGCAATGTTCGCAGTGCGTCTGCGCCAAGTAAATTTGCCAAAAAGTTAGGTATTTTACTCACGGCTTAACGTGGTGGTGATCGGAGTGTGATTGACAGGAAGTGGGTGTTTCTGGGCGGAAACTGGCCGTTTTATGGGTGTGTGCGGAAAAACGCTGCCGTTTCTGGGAAAAACGCGGGAGTGGCTGGAGAAACGGGGGAGTGTCTGGGCGAACGCTGGGTGTGTTTGTGACGTCAAACCAGGAACGAAACTGACTGAACTGATCGCAGTGGCAGAGTAAGTCCCGAGCTACTCAGAAACTGCAAAGAAATTTCTATTCGCAATTATGCGAATCTTTCGTTCGCAATTCTGCAAAGCTAAGATTCACTCCCAGTGGGCGGTGGCTTAGCGTGTGCAAAGCTGCTAAAAGCAGCTAGCGAGCGAACAACTCGGAATGAGGGCCTTGGTTTTGCCTAACTGCAAACAAATTTGCTGTTACGATCAGGTCTGAATTACCCACTTAAGCCGGAATGGCAAAACATACTTCCTGCTGTTGTCCAGGAACTTGTGGATAGTTTGACAAGAAGGGGTTCTGCAGTAATCACTGCACGTGGTGGACCTACAAAATACTGACGTCAATAAAATCTCGTTGATTTGCTGTCAGTGTCCAGTCACTTGTGTCATCATAGTATACTATGATATATTATTGTGCTTGTGTCAACTGAGTAATAAATATACATATTTGCCTTTATTTTACTGAGGGATAGATTTAATACACCACTTAACAGTTTTCAAAAGTAATTTTTCACTCAGCGCCTCCCACCTGGTAATCTATCCGTAAAAACCTCTATGGAAACAAGTTATTGGTTTCATCTGATGTACTTTTGTGTTGTTCCTGACTGCCTTATTCTTCTAGTCCTTTCATTGGTTTAAATGGCTTTCTTGTTGATTTCAATCTCTATAGCTTCTATAAGTGCTACCATTGTTTACCCACAATACCCTTGGAGTCTGTTCAGTGCTGACATGCCTTTGCTAGTTTTCTCGCCAATCCTACAGGAGTCTTGTGGTGCCATATGATCCACATCTTGAATACAGTGGGTCTATTTAATAAGCCGTGGAGAGAGATAAAGTACAAGCCAAACAGCACCTGTCACTTTAGTAACAGCTAGGGCAATCCGACCGACAGTTACACGCAATCCGACCGATTATCATATGGGTGCGCATGGACTTATCGAATGGCTGCGCATGCGCAGCTTGAGCAAAAATAGCAATGGAAATTGCGTACAGAACATGATCACAATGCAGCTGCTGTTTGACTGACAGGAAGCCAGCATTTCTGATGTTTTCTGGGTGTGTCTGAAAAAATGCAAGTGTGCCCAGGTGTTTTTAAGGAGTGCCTTTGACGTCAGCGATGACCACTTCCAGCCTCTTGTGTCGCATGGATTGTGGACCACCTAGCCTGGTGCAGATAGGAAAAATCTTCGATGTTCTGGTAACTGTGTATGGTTTTGCGATCAGCCCACATATTGCGATGCTGCAATGGGCGTTTTTTCTCTATTTTCTATTTCTGGGCGGCAACTATTTGATCGCAGCAACTGCTTTTTGGCAGAAATTTCAATCCTTACTGAATAAGGTCCATAGCCTGTAACATGGCAGTTAGGAGCTGATTGGCTAGTACTTTACCTCTCTCCGCTTTATCTCTCTACGAGGCTTAGTACATAGACACCATTGTCTGTTACTGGAAGCATTAGAGAATCACCAAATGTCTTGGCATTTTTAAGAGTTCATGTTCGAACATTGGATTTGAAAGGGATCCTATCCACACAAAGGGCTATGACATCAGCTGTTGCAGTGTAACCATGACAATAGCCTCCTTTTCAGCCTAGCTGCAATGTGCCTCTAAATAGGTAAACATAGTTTTTGTGGTTATAAACACATGGAAAAAGTGACTTTAAAAAGACAGAGCAATGACAGTTCTGATAGACAGTTGTGTCTATCAGTACTCTCAGTACAGTAATTTAAAACCTTCAATGGTCAAATTCAAGCTTCTGGGAGTTCACTTAATTATCAAGAGGGTGGGCAAGAGTGGTAATACTGTGCTATAGCAAGGATAAGTAATGACTATCCTAAGTTGCTGCTGAAGGAGGTACAATCACTAACCAATTCCACTGGGATGAACAAATGCTGTATGTAAGGGGGACCTCCAGCGCAAGCTTTTGGACAAATTACAGGAAACTGTATATATTAAAAACAATAAGTTTATTCAGTTTGATTTTGGTTTATAATAAATTGTACATACATATGGTATATATTATCTTACTGGAGGTATCCGTAAATGAGACGTCACAGTATAATTTCATATAAATAATTAATTAGGTATGTGAATGCGGAGTGATGCCTATTACCGGTAGACACAGACACAGGACAAACCACAAAACCATAAAATTGATTGAAAAACGTAGCTCACTTCTCCGCTCTTATCACTGCTTAGTAAATGTACCCCGATGTCTGTTGTCAGCTGATTTTTCCAAATGAGCACTTCACTGGAGCAGTATTCACAGTGGGGGTAATTCTGAGTTGATCGCAGCAGCAAGTTTGTTAGCAATTGGGCAAAACCATCTGCACTGCAGGGGGGGGGGGCAGATATAACATATGCAGAGAGAGTTAGATTTGGGTGGGTTATTTCGTCTCTGTGCAGGGTAAATACTGGCTGCTTTATTTTTACACTGCAATTTAGATTTCAGTTTGAATATACCCCACCCAAATCTAACTCTCTCTGCACATGTTATATCTGCCCCCCCCCCCCCACAGTGCACATGGTTTTGCCCAACTGCTAACAAATTTGCTGCTGCGATCAACTCAGAATTAGGCCCAATATCTTAAATCATGAGCACTGGGATTCGTGTGGGATATGGGGTGCGCTTTTGCGGCTTACTCCCTCTATCTGTATAGATAGAGGTTGTTGTGGAATTGTTCCTTCATCTCATTAAGGTTAATATTGGTGCTAATAAACATCATAATAGAAAAGTAACCTGACTGATGGTAAAAAATAGCATTCCTGATATACAGTAAGGGTGGTATTCATGTGACCGACGGTCACATGACCTCCTCCAGCATCCCGACCCCCACTATCCCGATGGTCGGCATGCCGACCAACAGGGACTATTTCCACTCGTGGGTGTCCACGACACCCATAGAGTGGGAATAGAACCCGTGGCGACCGTAGGTCGCCACCGAGCCCGCAGCGTGGCGAGCGCAGCGAGCCCGCAAGGGGCTTGCTGCACTCGCCCCTCCCCGCCGGGATTCCGGCGTCGGTATGCTGCCGGGATCCCGGCGTCGGTAAGCTGACTGGCGGTCAGGAGACCGCCGGTCAGCCATACTACACCCCACAGTAATACAGTCTTAATCCTTTATGCACATTTCCAGTTGATAGACAACGTATATACACGAAAACACTTAACATTTACAGTGTGCTAATAATGTATTCGGCAAGTATAATAATCGTTATTATGTATTACTAATTGTATTTTTTATGACATTATATGTGAACACCTCTTTAGTTATTATTCTTAGTTGCAGGTTTGAATATTGCCTTTCTAAATAGATGACTTTGCTCATTTGCAATAATGCGAGGTACTGTGTGCCTCTTGCTTCATTCAGGTATGGTACAAGGAGATGGACCAAAGGCGTATTTGAGCTTGTTCTGTAAACTTTTTCTAAAAATGGGATAAAAAGCAATTACACATTCATATAAAAATAATAAAGTGCAAAGGTATTAAAGTGCTTATCTGAGTCAGAGGTCAATCTGATGACCAACGCGTTTCGTCACACAGACTTCATCAAGGGGTGGTCTGTGTGACGAAACGCGTTGGGCATCAGATTGCACTTTATTATTTTTATATGAATGTGCAATTGCTTTTTATCCCATTTTTAGAAAAAGTTTTGTTAAAATGTTAAATAAATGTTTTTAATTGTTTAAATATCTTGTAATTATTTATAGACATCATTGGTCGCTACCCCCCATCCCTTTACTTCATAAATTTATTTTATTCAGGGATTTACCATCTCGGTTTTATTTGGGGGACCAGCTGACGCCCTACACATAGGGAGTGTCAATATAGCCTAGCGATATATGTTGGGTTGAAAAGGTGTTGTTTCCACCTGTGGCTCAGTATTTACCTGTTTTTCCGCGATATATAGTTTTATATATATATATATATATATATATATACAATGTTCAGAAGTCCGGCACTACCTCCGCTGGTCAGCTGCCCCGGTGCCCTCAGAATGAATACTGATAAATAGAACAAAAGCTGCGGCACTCAGGGTCTTGAACTCGAGAAAATTTGTATTAAAGTTCAATTACATAGCGCACCTGCGCCCCACCAACGTTTCGGGGATTCTAACCCCTTTGTCAAGGTGTAGGTGAAAGAAAAAAAAGAAACAAGACAATACTCACCCTTTTAAAGACAGAAGCCCGCCGCGCACCGTGCAGAGCAGCTCCCGCGCCTCCGTCCACGCCGCCAGAGGGTGCAGGGAGATGACGTGTGGTGGCGCCCTCGGCGCGTCACTGTTACTCCGTTGCTCGGCAATCTACAACGCTGCCGGCCCGCTACCTAGCAACCCTCACACCGTGACGTCAGGGCGGAGGCTCAGGAGCTGTAAGAAGGAGACATAAAACAAACTAGTATCACCACGGAAATTGTGTATTTTCTCGAGTTCAAGACCCTGAGTGCCGCAGCTTTTGTTCTATTTATCAGTATTCATTCTGAGGGCACCGGGGCAGCTGACCAGCGGAGGGAGTGCCGGACTTCAGAACATTGTATACCTGTTAGGAGCCGCCCTCTGGACGTCCCCTGCACGAGTCAGGGCACCCCTGGACTTAACCACTTTCACATGTTGACGTATTTATTTTTGTTCACCTGGTGACAGAGATACCACTGAACACTGCTGCAGTTGTGCACCATTATCAAATCTGGTGCTTAACTGAAGGGACTTTCAGTGATACTGCAGCATAGACACGTGTGTTTACACTGCTAGGGTTCTCACGGCTGCACTATTCTGGATATGGATCCAGGCACGTCCACATCAACCGCTGAAAGCTCTAAGGGTTTTGTACATCTGAACATTAACAGAGGTGATCTATATTGCTTCACTGACGATGACGCGGACAGATTACGGTTCAAAGAACGACTGTCGGTGGCTGACCAGCAGTATAGCCAGGAGGATCTATATCAGCAATTGTATAAGCTCAAACGCAGAGAAATAGACTTTCTACTGCATGGGATATCCCTCTCTGAGTACCACAGGGAGTGTATGATTCCAAGAGGGTTCAGAATCAGGAACGCCCCTACCATCGGCAGGTTTAACCCTGACTTTTGTAAAAAATGGGTCGGGGTCACCAACAAGTGCAGTTTGGATCTCATGCTGCTGGTGATCGAAGAGGCAGGCAGAGAATTGAGGGCAGTCAAGGACAAAATCACGATCTTCGAGACAACACACCTGTCCTCTTTACAGCAGGATGAATCCCATGACTGGCTGCGCAAATTGCGCACACAATGCGATACCTACCGCAGGGAACTTTTGAAGTTCAAAAAGAACAAATTGGACATTGTGCAGGAAGATTATGAGAACAACAGAGTGCACCGTTGGCTGATGGGAGGTCCCACTGTGGGCACATACTCGTCGCAACCGAAATCCAAACAAGGCTGGCGCCGCCGGAGGGAGAATCGGACAGGGCGCGGAGCTTCATCCAACAGCGATAGTGATTTCGCGGTAGTCGAATCAGATGGCTCACAAGACCACCCAGCCATCCCTTTAGGGGCAGCAGGCACGAGTCAACCAAAGGAAAAGGTCGACCACCCGTCGGGGTGGGCAGAACACGAGACTCCATAGATCGGGCAGCGAAAAACAAAACTTAATCTTCAACCTTTCGACTCGTGTCCTAACCCCTTTAGAATTAGATGTCCTCAGCAATGGGCTTTCATTTGTCCCCACTAATCGGCACAACGAGATGAATTGGAAAATTGATTTATACCAATTTGCAAGGAAGCTACGACGACAGGAATACTTTGCAGCACACCCCAGCCCGCAGCCTACTACTCCTACGATTCTACAACCATTCCTGAATAAGAGAAGCAAGTCTTCCTTTGATCCACAATCCTCGAATGCCTCCATCAAATCTTTTCTACGACTAGTCGACGGGTCCGTGGACAAATATACAAAGGCCACCAACCAAGTACATCGCAATCTGTCAAAACAGGAGTGGCAGGCACTCAAGAATCTAGGATCATACACTGACATCATTATCCACCCTGCCGATAAGGGGGGCGGTGTGGTCATTTTAGACCTAACGTACTATCGGGCAGAGATTGAGGCACAGTTATCAGATACTAACACCTACAGGGACCTCGATTCAGATCCGACGGCTCTCTATAAACAAGAATTAGACAGCATTCTGGGCAACGCGAGGCAACAGGGGCTTATCTCTGACAGAGTATGTAAGGCTCTCACACAAGATTTTCCAGTCGTACCCATCTTCTTCACGGTGCCAAAAATCCATAAAGACTCAACCAGGCCGCCTGGCCGCCCTATCATTTCCGCTCGACAATCACTCTATCAGCCAGTGTCGCAGTTCTTGGACTGCATACTTCAACCTCTGGTCCACAAACAAGCCAGATGTCTGAAGGACACCACTTCCTTCCTGATACTGTTGGAGTCATTTGAAACGGTACCGGAGGGGGCTATCCTATGCACAGTGGACATCTGTAGCTTATATACAAGCATACCACACAACGAAGGGTTGGAGGCAATGAGGCTGTTCCTAATGGAGGAGAGTATGTCAGCTGTGAATATTGATCTTTTCCTGTCTTTGCTGGAACGTACACTGACCAGGAATTATTTCATCTTTGATGGGCGGTTCTATCAGCAAAAAACCGGCTGTGCCATGGGGAGCAATGTAGCCCCCTCTTATGCTAATGTGTATATGCTGAAAGAAGAAACATCAATGTTCTTCAAGGATCGGGACATCATTCGGCACATCGCGCTTTACACTAGATATATCGACGATATATTTATAGTATGGACAGGGGGGGAGCTTGTACTTAGGAAGCTTCTGGACTCCATCAACTCCAGGCCCTCCCCCATCAGGATTACGTCCCAATGGTCGACCTCCTCTATCAACTATTTGGATGTACTGGTGACCATCAAAGCTGGTAGTCTGCAAACCAGCATATACAGCAATCCAACGGACAAGAACACCCTTCTGCGAGCGAACAGTCATCATCCCCGACCATTGAAACAGGGCCTGCCTAGGTCCCAGATGATGAGGGTAGCGCGTATTAATAGCCAACCAGAGACGCTTGAGCAGGAATTGGACACCATGGTCTCTAAATTTATGGATAGAGGCTATGAAAAGACATTACTAGACCGTATTAAGAGAGAGGTACTGCAGTTACCCAGGGACAAGCTGCTACGCCCTTCAGCCAGATCTTCAGATAATAGAATCACCTGGACAACCACGTTTGATACTTCTAGCCCTATCCTGACCAGGGCTAATAGAGCTTTGTGGCCAATCATCTCCACGGACTCCAGTCTTCCTTTCAAACACACCACTCCAATAATGTGCTACAAGCGGGGACGCAACATCAGGGACTGGGTGGTCCATGCAGATATCACGGGCCTGTCCAGATCCACTGGTGCCCAAGGGGGTGGGTCCTTCTTGACAAAGAAGTTGGGTTGCTATAAGTGCTTGGGCTGCACTACGTGTAGCCATATGATCACGGGGTCAATCTTCGTCTTACCACTAACTGGAAGGAGGGTCTCCATCCATCATGTCCTGACTTGCACGTCTACGTAAATCATTTATCTTATCGTCTGCCCTTGTGGCTTGTGTTACGTAGGGAAGACGATCAGGACTTTACGGGAACGTATGGCATTGCATCGATCGGCCATTAAGGCCGCACTTGTAGGCACGCCATCTGACCAACCAGTGGCGCGTCATTTCCAGGAAGCCAAACACTCCCTTAAGGACCTCAAGCATATTATTATTGACCACGTCCCCAAGACTCTACGGGGTGGTGATCGGGATGGCCAACTTTTGCGTAAGGAGGCAACGTGGATTTTCAAACTTAACACCATCTCTCCAGCAGGACTCAACGAGAGGATTGCCTGGAGCATCTTTGGCTGAATGTGAAGGAGATCTCCTATTTCTCCTGGCAGGGAGGACTGATTCCGGAGGGCCACATCCCTCCGATGAGAGAGGGCTGGCTTCTGGCCCACTGAGGCAGGCGGTCCATCAAGTGATGAGGCCTGCCAGCTCAGGGACGTGCTGTCTGTACTGCACGCCCTAGGCCAAGATAGTATATTGCAATGTCTATTGGTCCTTTTCTATATGGCATGTAACACTGATTCTGAATGTGACATTTTCTATCTCCACTCAGGGGTGTAGTTTGGGCATATGATCCCCACTTTAACTCTCCTTGGGTACATTAAGTTTTTCCCCCCTTGGGTGATTTATCTCCTCCTAATTCAAGTGGTGGATTAGGTTCTCTCCAGCATGCTGCCGGTTCTTGTGTTTCCCCTTAGTAGCATGGGTTTATCAGCACCCAGGTTATTGGAATACTATCCTATATGTAGTATGCAGCTGCACAATTTCCGTGGTGATACTAGTTTGTTTTATGTCTCCTTCTTACAGCTCCTGAGCCTCCGCCCTGACGTCACGGTGTGAGGGTTGCTAGGTAGCGGGCCGGCAGCGTTGTAGATTGCCGAGCAATGGAGTAACAGTGACGCGCCGAGGGCGCCACCACACGTCATCTCCCTGCACCATCTGGCGGCGTGGACGGAGGCGCGGGAGCTGCTCTGCACGGTGCGCGGCGGGCTTCTGTCTTTAAAAGGGTGAGTATTGTCTTGTTTCTTTTTTTTCTTTCACCTACACCTTGACAAAGGGGTTAGAATTCCCGAAACGTTGGTGGGGCGCGGGTGCGCTATGTAATTGAACTTTAATACAAATTTTCTCGAGTTCAAGACCCTGAGTGCCGCAGCTTTTGTTCTATTTATATATATATATATATATATATATATATATATATATATAGTCTTAAGGGTATTAACGTGATCTTTGCTATTTGTTTTTTTGTAGATATAAATGACACGTATGTTGGTCTTAATCCTTAGTTTATTTATTTATAATATTTTTTTATTTTTATATTTTCTTTATTTATAAATTATTCTATATTCTACCTATATTCTACAATCTATATTCTCCTGTTGTTTTTTGTTTTTTTTTAAATATTGATCTGATATATGAGGTATGCAATGTGAATAAAAAGAGGCAGCTTTCATTCCATATTAGCATAATGCATGTATGCACCCCAGAAAAGAGGGTTAGTCTTCTAACCCTAATGTACTCTTACTTAATGGTGAAATTGGTCCCCCCTCGATCCATGCACAGAACTTATTCAGTCTGTGCATAGGCGTGCGCAGCTTATTTTATTAGGGGGTGCACCGCAGGAGGGGCGTGTCTAGCACTATTTTACATTATCTCAGTAATATCACATGGCTTAATCTAATTTCTCCCTAGTTCCTACAAATAACATAGATATAATACACCCCAGAGAAATAAAATGAAACATAATGGTGTGACCACCGGCTGGTACTGACTAACCCTGAGGCCTAGCTGCCGCTGCACCCTATTGCTGCTTCCACTTCCCCAACCTATCCCTGACCCAGTGACGGAACTAGAGAGTGGTGGGCGTAGGTGCATATGCACCCCCACCCCTTGCACCCCCAAGCACCTACACCCTAAATTTGAGTGGGACATTCTGAAAAGTATGGGAGATGTAGGGGGCTGAACATTTGAGTTTTTCAATATAACACAAATACAGTTTAAAACTAACACGTGCCATCAGAACCACATTTGCCTCTTTCTATGCCATCACACTCCTTCTCTGCAGGACACTAACATTTGTCATACATGTCCCCATGCTCACAAGCTACTTACAGCAGTGTCCCTTACTCACATTACCCCACAGTATGAGCCGAAATTCACATTATGCCACACAGTATGAGCCAAAATTCACATTACGCCACATAGTATGAGCCAAAATTCACATTACGCCACACAGTATGATCCAAATTCACATTATGCCACATGGTATGAGCCAAAATTAACATTATGCCATGCGGTATGAGCCAAAATTCACATTATGCCACACGGTATGAGTCGAAATTCATATTATGCCACACGGTATAAGCCAAATTCACATTATGCCACACGGTATGAGCCAAAATTAACATTATGCCACGCGGTATGAGCCAAAATTCACATTATGCCACACGGTATGAGTCGAAATTCATTTTATGACACACGGTATGAGCCATATTAACATTATGCCCAGAGCCGGCCCTAATCAATTTGATGCCCAAGGCAGATTTTGGCTGGTGCCCCTAGCACCGCCATTACAGATGTAGCCAGCCTCATCTTTGCCACGGTGTGTACCCACGGGCATATGCATCGCGGCAAGCTGCACTGAACGCTCTGTTGTGAATAGTTTCAGCCAACTATCGCTCCATAGAAGTCTATGGCATGCGCGTGAATATGCACACGTGCATCATAGACTAAGGCACACTAGTCACGCTATCCATGCCGCAATGATGGATGAGCGGCAGCAACATCTGTAGCTCCGCCTCTGACCCAGCACAGCACCTATAATCCAGCATGACCATGAAGCCTTACCCCGCTGGAATAGACCGTGGTAGAAGTAAATGACTGCAGGTCAGGTGGCACCTCGACCACTGAGAGAGAAAGGGGGGGATAGAGAGATCCCCCCCAGAAGAGAGGGGGGAGGGAAAAGGAGAGAGGGATACGGAGGAGAGAGACAGAGGGGCTCATTTCTCAAAAAATATTTGCGGCTATGTGAAAGGATTGCCCCTATATTCTTTAACCCTCGATGTGATGGCCTCTCAGACGTCTGTGAGTGTAAACCTTTAGCCACAAGGAACATGCACAACACAAGCAGTAAAGATTCACACTGTTTATTGTTCGTTTAACAAAAGTATATAAAAGAAAGGATTTAGGGCGTGTATATCCCAAGTCAATAACTAATTGGACAGAACACAAAAAGGGGCTAACATAACATGATTGGCTAGGAACTGCCGCAGTGGAAGGATATGCATATATGGGCAAGTTTGTATTTCAAATAGGGAGGTTGTTCACACGGTATAAAAAAGATAAGAGACAAGGACAGTAGCAAGGAATGTGCTGGAACATTAAGTTCTATAACACAAGCAATTCTATGACATTGAAGCAGAGACGAGCTTTAACCCTTTCAATCCCCTCTTAGAATCATTATTGTTATACTATATGATTCTTGCAAAGCTTACGTCTTTCTGCGCGCCAATGGCGCAATTTTTAGCCTGAGCGGGAGTTGCAGTAATTGTTGGGCATTTTAAGAAGGGTTAATCGTTGAGTTAATGATGTTCCGTGTTCATCCTTTTCATCTAAGGCTTCAGCGGGCTTATAGCCCCATGGGGTACCTGTGTTCCAGGCAGCCGCGGACCATGAGCTGCAATCATTTCCCCAGTTATGGCCTGTAACGCAAATATAGGGTACCTCGGGGCTTAGGTTGTCTGTGGTGTCAGTGCGGATCTGGTAGTCAACAGACTTTTGGACAGCAGCTAGTTGGGGGAATTGGAAATAATCTAGTATGTAGGTTGCGGTGTATGTGGTGGAAGAGTTATACCATAGTGTCAGTTTCCCTTATTCTGAGTTATATCAACCTCAGTCATTGAGAGGGGAAAAATGGGCCAGTAGGGCTATCAAGATAGTCCCCAGGGTAAAGATAGGGGGCAGGTTCTTCATCGTTTTCTGTTCTTCTGTCTTCGCTAGGTGGGAGGTCAGGGCTGTCTGCCCCGGTTCGTACCTCACTGGAATCACTTGCTTCCCTCTCTAGGTCTGGTCTAGGAACCTTTTTTACTCGGGATGCATGGATCCAGGTAGGACTTTCCTCTGTCAGGACTGCTGTTCGGGTAACTGCTACGACTTCTGTCTCTGGACCATAGGTGAAGTCTCCTGGGCTCTTGTTCCTGGGGAGCACCTTCACCACGACTCTGTCTCCGACTTTAAAGGGGTGTGTAGGTTCCTGTGGATTCAAAGGGTTTTTGCAAACAACCTCATGTTCAATTTCATTCAGTTTTGTTATCAGGGACCTGACATACTCTTCTCTGATGAGTTCTAGATCTCCTTCCTGTATTATCAACGGTTTCTTAGCCCAGGGTGTGGGGAAGGGTCTACCCATTAGTATTTCAAAGGGTTCAAAGGGTGAGTATCCTAGAGTTTTCTGTGGGGTATTCAAGATGCTGGTGTTTAGCTTTATTAGGGTTGTTAGGGTTGTTCCTGAGGCAAGTGATGCATCTGCTAACATACTGGTCCACAAGTGATTTGGCATTAGTAACATAAAAATCATTGGTTAGTAGGAGGAGTGTTGTGGCTTCACCACGGTGACCAACACCACGGCAATGGGCAACGAGCAAAGGGGCACTGGACTGGGGTATACAGGGTTTCCCCTCTTTGCAGATTAATCCTGATTTAGGATTTTTTCTGCAGAATTGGGTAAGTCCAGTCGGAGAGATCAGTATTAGTCGCAGCAGCTTGAAGTTGAGTGAGCAGATGGACGCTGTCAAGGGAGGGACATGCTCTAGTGAGTGCAATGAGTTCTGCAGCTTGCGCGGACTGATAAGGTATTGGCAGGGTTTCCAACACAGTGTCAGGGAGGGTGACAATGGCATAGCCAGCCTGGTATGTATTGTCATTGGGCCTACTACAGGAGCCGTCAACAAAAACAATGTCTGCGCCTGGTATGGGAACGGGAGACATGTCAAGTCTGGGAGAAGTTTCAGCTTCAATGGAAGCAGCACAGTCATGTAGGTCGGGTGGTTCATCCTCGGGACCTTTCAAGCCTAAAAGGGCATTGAGAATGGGTGCAGGGCCAGAAGAACTAGCAGTGTACTTGATGGTAAGGGTAGGGTTACTCAAAAGGAGTACTTCATATCCACTAAGGCGTTGTGCTGACATGTGCTGTGTGTGCAAGCCTTTAAGTATTGCCAGGACATCATGTGTGGTGTGGAGTACTGTGATGTGGCCTAAAGTGAGGGTAGTGGCCATTTCTGCAACCATTGCACAGGCTGCCAAAGCCCTGAGGCAGGCAGGCATACCTTGCACAGACACTGGCATGACTTTGGAAAAAAATGCCACGGGGCGCAACTTCCCTCCATGAAACTGTGTGAGCACCCCCGCCATGGTTTTACAATTGTCCCTTGCATATAGATGGAAAGGTAGTACATAATTGGGGAGGCCAAGTGCCGGACTTTTCATCAACATACATTTTAAACTTTCATATGCAGTTAACATTTCTTGTGACCATTGTACAGTTTTAGGTTTGTCCTTCAGTGTGGCTTGTCTCAAAATGTTATCATAATAAGAGCAATCAGATATCCACTGTCTGCAGTAATTTACCATACCCAGGAAGGACAGTAGTTCCTTCTGGGTAGTTGGGGTGACCAGGCCCAATACAGACTGTATGCGTTGTGGACTGATTTTCCTCTCTCCCTGAGTGAGCACAAAACCTAAGTAATCAACATGCTTTTTACACCATTGCATTTTTATTTTGGACACCTTGTGTCCACATTCACAAAGCCAGTTTAGTAATGAAACACCATCCTCTCGGCAGGCCTCCTCAGTTTTACTACAGAGCAGCAGATCATCTGCATACTGTAGCAGGACTGAACCATGGTGAGGTTGCCAGGGCCTCAATGTGGCCTGGAGACAACAGGTGCGTCAATAATCTGCACCAGGTAAGTTGTTTACCCTCAAAAGAAAAGGCAAAAAGTAATTGTGTCTGTGAATTTACAGGTATGCTGAAAAAAGGCATTCTTCAAATCAATTACAGAGAAGAACGCAGCATCTGCAGGGATTGCAGAAATGAGTGAGTTTACATCTGGAACAATTGGTGCAATTGGGACAATTAACTGATTGATCGCTCTGAGATTCTGTACAAATCTTATACTGCCATCAGCTTTGGCAACAGGGTTCACAGGAGTACAGTATGGTGATACAATATGTCTGAGAATACCCTGTTGTAAGAATTGCTGTATCATGGGGCGGAGACCTTCTATCTTTTCTGGTGAGAGGGGATACTGCATAGGTCAGAACACAAAACACTGGTTGCTGCACCGCTGTCCACTAAAAAGGGAATTTTACTTCCATTTATAATAAGTGGCAGCAGAGGTGAATCTTTACTATGACGGGTGAGTTGAATAAAGGCTGGGATACCCTCCTCCGGGCCCCGTCAGTGCGCGGGGTCTTTGGAATCTTCCCTGACTGCGGGGTTGGTTCTGTCTGTCAAAGCGTCCGGAGTTCTGATAGTTATGAGTGGGCGCAGGTTTCTTTACATCAAAACACCCTGCAGCCTCTTTCTCATACAGATGTTTTTTTTCAAAATCTATCGTACTATCAGAAGTCCAGGAAGAGACGTTAGACGTTTTGCTTAACAGAGACTATGACAGAAGGTAGAAGGTTGTTAATGAAGGTGGAAATGAGTAAGCTTTCTGAGTTAAGCAAAGGTAAGCCAGCGTCATCTGTCCAGCAGTCCTTAAACCTTTTCCAAAACTCAGTAACAGACTCCAAAGGTTTCTGTTTACAAGCTACAGCGACAGGCAAAGAAACACAGGCAAAGGAGCACGGGTTTTAAAGACTTCCTTCATATGTGTATAGCTGCGTCCTTTGCAAGCTTTGCGCAAATAAGATATACAGCCATCGAGGGTAATGGTGGGCTTGGGACAGTGTTTTACTATTATCTAAACTCTGGGTTACTGGTGCGTTAGGGATAGAGCTAGTGGACGCATTTTCTAGCAGTGGAGCTGGAGGCGATCCCATCTGGTGTGAAAGGGTTACTGCTGCCAAGAGATCTGTGTCTCCGAGCGCAGGATACATTGGAATGCAAGGGGGAGGCGAGAGGGATTTCAAAGACTTACAGTTTCTCACTTCTTCGCTTCTGTGCTGTTGGGAACTGACATTTTTTTTTTTTTTTTTTTAATCCTCCATATAGAAAAGGTAATTACTGCCTTCCCGTAGGAATGGGTCCTGTCCTGCTTTCTCTGTCCATCCCGCTAAATTATCCACCCATGGGTTAACTAAGTAATACTCTGAGGTAGAGTTGCGGGCGACATACATCTTGCATGTCTCACCAGGGAGGGGCGGGGGATATGTAGTTTTTTTTACTCTGACTAAAGCCCATTGTCAGACAGTAATATAAATCAACAGTACAACTTTAAAAGAAAATATCTTAAATTTACAACACTCTACTATACATGCATCAGCTAACCAGTTAATTAGTCATTGACAATATCACAATATTATCTGTATAGTGAGAACATGAAATCTTTTGACGTGTACGATACTTACCATTCGTACAAGATGTCAGAAAAATACAGCGTTTTAAACAGGAAGCAGGAAAAGTGTTTGAGTAAAGATATCTGGCAGACGAAAACTTACCAGCCATCTGACCAAATATAAGAACTTATCTCACTACAAACATACAAGAATATATATACGATCAAATCGAGGTATTCTCTACGTTACGTATAGACTCCCAGGTCTATTTTAAGTATCCCAGATACTAACGTCTTTGGAGAGTTGCGCTTGGACCCCTGGTCCCTTCTCAGACGTATCTTTAAGTCCCAGACATTAAAGATGTTTGGTCACGTGTTCCCAGAACACTGACACGGATTCAGCTTCAGTGTATGACCGCAATCCCGTATGGCAAAGACAGACAATAAATTCTCTATCTTACCATTCAGGGACGATCACTGAATCGCGGACGTAGCCCCCACTTGAAAGGATTGCCCCTATATTCTTTAACCCTCGATGTGATGGCCTCTCAGACGTCTGTGAGTGTAAACCTTTAGCCACAAGGAACATGCACAACACAAGCAGTAAAGATTCACACTGTTTATTGTTCGTTTAACAAAAGTATATAAAAGAAAGGATTTAGGGCGTGTATATCCCAAGTCAATAACTAATTGGACAGAACACAAAAAGGGGCTAACATAACATGATTGGCTAGGAACTGCCGCAGTGGAAGGATATGCATATATGGGCAAGTTTGTATTTCAAATAGGGAGGTTGTTCACACGGTATAAAAAAGATAAGAGACAAGGACAGTAGCAAGGAATGTGCTGGAACATTAAGTTCTATAACACAAGCAATTCTATGACATTGAAGCAGAGACGAGCTTTAACCCTTTCACTATGTCCCCTGAAAACACCCATTTTCAGAAATTAGCCGCAAATATTAAGTTTCCCTGGTATGTATAAAGAAGGGATTGCAGCAGGTATCGGAGATACCTGCTGCGATCCCTCCATTTCCGCCCGCAGCCCCATCCCCAATAGGTTTCCATGGGGGATGCAATGCTGCACAATGTATCAATGTTCCCCGCAGCTACTGCAATATTTGACTGCGATACCCCATTGTATCCTATGGGGTAAAGATCGGGGAAAGTAGAGCCGGCTGGGTTCCCTGAAAACCTTCCGCCAGAAATGCCTCAGTGCATCGTGGTCACCTGAAGGGATTGCATATTGCAATGCGATCCTTTGCGGTAAGATCCTGCCGAGCTCGCATTCACTATGTAATCCATGGGGGTGATTCCGAGTTGTTCGCTCGCAAGCTGCTTTTAGCAGCATTGCACATGCTAAGCCGCCGCCTACTGGGAGTGAATCTTAGCTTATCAAAATTGCGAACAAAAGTTTCGCAATATTGCGAAAAGACTTTTCTGTGCAGTTTCTGAGTAGCTCGAGACTTACTCTTCCAGTGCGATCAGTTCAGTGCTTGTCGTTCCTGGTTTGACGTCACAAACACACCCAGCGTTCGCCCAGACACTCCTCCGTTTCTCCAGCCACTCCCGCGTTTTTCCCAGAAACGCCTGCGTTTTTTCACACACTCCCATAAAACGGCCAGTTTCCGCCCAGAAACACCCACTTCCTGTCAATCACATTACGATCACCAGAACGAAGAAAAAACATCGTAATGCCGTGAGTAAAATACCAATCTCCATAGCAAATTTACTTGTCGCAGTCGCAGTGCGAACATTGCGCATGCGCAATAAGCGGAAAATCGCTGCAATGCGAGGAAAATTACCAAGCGCACAACTCAGAATGACCATCCATGATAAATGGGCCCCATAGAGAGAGTGAGGGAGAGAAAGGTAGGAGAGAGATATATGGGGGGGGGGGGGGGGGGAGTGGGGGAGGGGGAGAGAGAGAGGGGGAGAAGGAGGAAAAGATAGGGAGAGATGGGGAATGAGAGAGGGGGAGGGAAAGATAGAGAGACAGAGAGAGAGAGAGAGATTTCATGAGAATGGAAATATAGTAAAAATACACTGACACCACACTGTCTCTGTGTCAGTTTCCTCATGAGTGGGGAGGGTGTCTGCAGCTGCTTTGTGCTTCTTCTGTCATGCTGCGGTTCTGTGATGCTGTGGCTCCTCCTGGATCATGTACACTATAGCAGAGATCTAACGGGGTGGGGTCCAGTGCTGGATTAAGGGGTGGGGTCCAGGGGGTAAGTACCCCGGGCCCCTCTTTCTAAGGGGGCCCTCCATCCGGAGCTGCTGTCTACATTTGATTCTACTTGTCTCCAGGATCCACCAGCAGCAGCAGCACTCCCAGCAGCGGAGCCTTAAGACAAGCAGAGTCATCTCCGCCTGCAATGGAATATGTGCCCGCATACTCACCACTCCGTCTGCAGCGCCAGTGTGAGTAGCGGCGCTGCGCAACTGACACTCGGGGATGAGACATCATGACGTGATGTCTCATCCCCTAAGAATTCAATGAGGAGCGGGACATTGGGAGGCGGCAGGACAGACTCTGAAGGTGCCTGTCAGCCCTGCGGTGATCAGTGGCGGGTATGTAACTGAGGAGAGTGGGGTGGGGGCGGCTGGGGGGAGAGAATCATTAAATATATTTTATAAGGTGTTAAATAGATTATTAAACATGTGATGGGGGCTCTTATATAATAATGATACAAGTTCACCCCTATTTAATGTTCCTCCACTTCATATATATTGAATGATTCCCTTAAATATTTCAGGAGCCCCCACCACGTTTAATAATGTATTTAGCGCCTTATAAAGTATATATATATATATATATATATATATATATATATATAACCTGCCACAGGGGGACGAGGCACAGCCAGGGGATGTGGTACCAACATGAGGGAAAGGGGCAACCCTGTTTTGAGTGCCCCGGGCCCCCTGGGGTCTTAATCCGGCCCTGGGGGTGTTCAGAACCTCGGGGCCCCTCAGAACCTTGGGGCCTGGCACAGGTGTACTCTGTGCCCCATGTTGCTGGGTCTACTGACACACACACACACACACACACAGTCAAGTACACTGACACAAACCTTACCTTCTCCTTCTTAGCCGGGCTCCATGGGATGGCTGCTGTCCGAGATCCACCTGCACCAGCAAGAGAAAGCGGGCTGCACATACAGTAGATTGCCGGGCTCAATGAAAGTTGGGGGTGTGGTCTAATCGCGGACCTCCGTGGCCACGCCCACTTTTAAAAAACCCTCCAAATCAGTATAGAAAGTCGCTGCTGCCCCAGTTAAACTGAGCAATGGCTCAGCATACTGTATTTCGGCTTGCCCCTCCGCTGCGGCAACCACAGCCAGGAATTAGCAGTGATCACTCCATTGTGCTGCAGCAGGCTTGGCGTGTGGGGGGTGCCGCACATTAGGGGGTGCCTGTGCGCACCAGGCACCCCCCGTGCGCACGCCTATGAGTCTGTGCCCCTAGTTTTAAAAAGGTCTCTGTCTCGTAGAGGGTATTTATTTATTTAGTGCCTGGTGGCTATATGTTGCTATATGGGGTTCCACCACAATGATTGATTGGATGTGAAGTGAGACGGCTTGTCTAGGTGCTTCATCTATTCTTTATATTGCAAAGAGGTTCCTGTATTCTGATGTGGAGTTTACGTTTAGTTTGGCCTATATACTGTAGACCACATGGGCAGTATAATAAATATATGACTATTACAACTTATACGTTCCCTGATTTTGTATTCCATTTAGTTTGAAAAGGAATGGATTGAGTCGACAATTTTAGTAGAGTTAGTTAACTACAAAATATTATCAACCACTTTGAAAAGGCAGATTGTGATGAGAATGACTTATGGATTCAATTTCCGATCGGATCCCTCACACAGCGATGCAGAGAGAAGCCCATTTAGTACATCCCGCCCTAAGTGATTCACATCAGTCCTTGGCCCAGTGGACCTTATTATTATTATTATTATTATTATTATCCTTTATTTATATGGCACCAGAAGGGTTCCGCAGCGCCCAATTACAGAGTACATAAACAAATAATCAAACAGGAAAACAGCAACTTACAGTTGACGACAATATAGGACAAGTACAGGGTAAATAAACATAGCTACATCAGCAGATGACACTGGAATAAGTATCAGGTGGCAGAAGACTGCTGGATTTGGTGCAGCTGAAGATTATTAAAGTAAGAAAAGGGTAAGCACATGAGGGAAGAGGGCCCTGCTCGTGAGAGCTTTCATTCTAAAGGGGAGGGGTAGACAGACAGGGGTGAGACAGATGGGGTACATAGAGAGTGTGGAACAGAGGTTTAGGATGAGATTTGGCTGGGTTTGGTGAAGAAGTGGGTCTTGAGAGCCCGTTTGAAGTTTTGTAGAGAGGTGGAGAGTCTGAGGGGGAAAGGTAGGGAATTCCAGAGAAGTGGTGCAGCACGTGAAAAATCTTGGAGGTAGGAGTGGGAGGAAGTAATCCGTAGGCAGGAGAGTATTAACTACCACACATGCACAATTAAACTGTCCATATATTTTTGGGAGGAAAAGATGCAAATATGGGGAGAACATACAAGCTCTGCATGAATTGAACCCATGACCACAGTGCTGTGAGGCAGCAAAGCCAACCACTGCACAACCATGCCTCTAAATACTGTATGTATAACTGAAACCTTGTGGCTGTTTCTAAGAGGACTGTTCATTATTTGGGGCCAGATGTGTGAGTTGCAACGGTGGATACCTAATTCAGCATTGCTCTAAAAAGCAGCAGTCCCCACAATCAGTAACTCACCGGTGCCACGTCTGCCCTTTGCGCCAGACCCATTTTGTGCATTTGCAGTACGGGTCCTGCGTCGTATGACGCACTACAGCTGCAGACTGTCAGTGTTTGACAGTGTGTTGTTGTTTGGGGGCGGGGAGGGGAAGACGATGGCCATTGTTTCCCATATCGGAGGCATGTCATCTACCTTTTTGGGTGAGTGCCGAGAACAGGATTTCTGTTGGAAGACATATATTTCCTAGCTTCTTGGTAGGAACTGCAGCGGCCGGCTTGCACAACACCAAGGGTCACACAGACGGCCAGTGATGTCACATGTGATACCTAGGATGCAGCACGGATCACTAATGCAAGCAAGAGGTGTCTACTTATATCAGACACCTTCTGATGCATTACATACTAGTGCATTGCTGCTGCTTCCTGGCCTCCACACATAGCTACATCAAACGTGTGGGGGGCATTGTGGCAGATGTGAACACAATGTATGACATAGGGGCATATTTACAAATTATTGGATCTGCAGTCAGTAGATAACACGTGCTGCAACCATTACTCGGGAGGGTTCCGGAAGAACCCTCTCCTGCTGAATTATGCAAAATAGTGCATAATATACTGCCTACTATAGGCTACCATTTAAAGAGAAACAACATCTGGAGATGGCATTTTGCTTTGCATACCGGAGCTTGAAGAATAGGACTCTTCACAGTCCCAATAGAGATATCTGCTGCAATCTTTCCATAGTACATTTGGGGCATCCTTAATAATATTTGTGGGTATCCCCCTAAAAATGGGTGTATCATGTCTTCAGGGGAATATCGCAAAAATATTATTTAATAAATATGCCCCATAATATTAACCGGGGGCACTACAGTGTGTTTAACAGATTTTTGGTATTTATATAATGTTATTAGCTATATAAGGTATAGGAAGAAGCAGGGTCGGCTCCAGGCACATTCCAATAGAGCGGCCGAACAGGGCACAGCACTTTATGGGCACCGCTAGCTCTGGCCGCCATATTGGAGCCTGGAGCCGTCCCTACAGCAGCAGCACTGCAGTGTCTGTCTCCTAGCAGTGAAGTGCACTGCATGCACAGCCCTATGTAAACCCCCCTCCCTGCTAACCGGCGCCTGGCCGTGAGCCAATCAGAGCTCTTGGTCCGGCAGCTGAGGCTCCTGATTGGCTGCCAGACCGTGAGCTTTGATTGGCTTGTGGACTGGCGCCTAGTTGAAGCTACACACCGCCGCAGCGGCCGGAGACTGAGGGCTAGGAGAGGCGCACGCTGTGCTTGAGACATTTAAACAGCAGCTCCCATTAAATTATACAGTTTATAATATAAAAATTTGGGCGCTTAATGTGTTAAAAATAATAAATGAATGGCAAACACCTGTAAAAAAGAAAGATTAGTAATGTTTACAGCACTTTTTTGTGCATGTGCAGGTGTCCACAGGCGGGTTCCGTGAGTAAGCCGTATTCCGCAAAAGCAGCGGCGGTGTTGCTGGCTGGCTGGCTAACTTTCTCTAATTCTGCCTACCTTGGTGTTTGCCGTTACGGGGGACATGTGTATCTGGCATTGGGGGCATATCTTGCGCTGTGGGGACATGTGTATCTGGCACTGGGGGCATATCTGGCACCAGCGCCGTAACTACGTGTGTGCCAGGTGTGCCTGGCACACAGCGCAGTCGCCCTGAGGGCGCAACGGCCAGCGGCTTGTAATGAGTCAAATTGACTCATTACAAGCCGCCTCTGCTGTGCTGGCTGCGCCGTGCCAGAGGAGAGAAGAACAGCAGCGCCGAAGGCAGGGGAGGAGGAGGAGGGAGGGGGACTGGAGCCGCAGCAGTGCTATGTAATTGGTAGTGGCGCCGCAGCAGCAGTCCATCTCCTTCCGCATTGGCGGAATGCTGGGATGCGCTTCCCTCTGTGAATGCTGGGATGCGCTTCCCTCATCCCAGCATTCACAGCGGCGTCGGCCAGCTAATGCGGAAGGAGAGGGACAGCTGCAGCGGCGCCACTACCAATTACATAGCGCTGCTGCGGCTCCAGTCCCCCTCCCTCCTCCTCCTCCCCTGCCCGGGATCTGCTGCATGAAGCCTGCACCGAGGAGCCTGAGCCAGCGGGGAGAGATGGTAAGTATCTATCTATCTCTCTATCTATCTATCTATCTATCTATCTATCTATCTCTCTATCATCTCTCTATCTATTCTGTCTGCCGCAATGTGTAAAAAGGGGGACTGGCTGCTGTAATGTTGTGTAAAAAGGGGGATGCTGTCTGCCGCAATATGTAAAAAAGGGGACTGGCTGCCGTAATGTGTAAAAAGGGGACGCTGTCTGCCGTAATGTGTTTAAAGGGGGACGCTGTCTGCCATAATGTGTAAAAAGGGGACGCTGTCTGCCATAATGTGTAAAAACGGGACTCTGTCTGCTGTAATGTGTAAAAAAGAGGGACGCTGTCTGCCGTAATGTGTAAAAAGGGGGAAGCTGTCTACAGTAATATATAAAAAGGGGACGCTGTCTGCCGTAATGTGTAAAAAGGAGGCGCTGTCTGCCGTAATGTGTAAAAAGGGGCCGTTGTCTGCCGTAAAGTGTAAAAAGGGGATTGGCTGGCATAATGTGTAAAAAGGAAGGACTGGCTGGCGTAATGTGTAAAAGGGGCTCTACCTGGTGCTCTACCTGGTGTAGTGGCGCTACTGTGCAGCGTAATGTGGGGCATTTCATGTGTTGCTGGAACTGCTGTGGGGCATATCATGTGTATCTGGCACTGCCGCGGGGCATATCATGTGTATCTGCTACTGCTGTGGGGCATATCATGTGTATCTGGAACTGCTGGGGGGCATATCATGTGTATCTGGAACTGCTGGGGGGCATATCATGTGTATCTGGCACTGCTGGGGGGCATATCATGTGTATCTGGCACTGCTGGGGGCATATCATGTGTATCTGGTACTGCTGGGGGGCATATCATATGTATCTGGAACTGCTGGGGGGCATATCATGTGTATCTGGAACTGCTGGGGGGCATATCATGTGTATCTGGCACTGCTTCGGGGCATATCATGTGTATCTGGCACTGCTGCGGGGCATATCATGTGTATCTGGCAGTGCTCGGGGGCATGTCGTGTCTACCTGGCAGTACTGGGGGGGGCATGTTGTGTCTATCTGGCAATGCTGGGGGGCATGTCGTGTCTATCTGGCAGTGCTGGCGGGCATGTCGTGTATCTGGCAGTGCTGGGGGGCATGTTGTGTCTATTTGGAAGTGCTGGGGGCATGCCATGTCTATCTGGCACTGCACTACTGGGGACATTATATGTATCTGGCACTATACTGGAGACATTATGTGTAAGGAACACTACTGTGGCTTTTATGTGTAAGGCTGCTAATTGTGAGTGTAGAGGGGGTGTGAAAAGATATTTATTTATAATTTGATAATATGAAGTTGCGAGGCCATGCCCACTTTTCCAGGAAAGGGGGGGGAGGAGTTTTGATATTTTCTCGCTCGGGGTGCTAGTAGGCCTGGAGCCGGCCCTGGCAAGAAAAAGTAACCAATGGAAAATTAGAGAAATCACGAGAATAGAGGTACCATCAAAAACAGGTTGTACAAATTAGAATGTTAGGTTATGCAAAAATACAATGATTAGGATGGCAGTAATCACACATATATCAAGTGATTAACCTCAAACAAGGGGGTCAAGAGAGAAGAAGTAAGCAGAGGAGTAAAATGGGGCTAGAGTGAGTGAGTGAAAAGGGTGGAAGACTTATGACGAGATAAACTAGGAGAGGCGTCATTCACCCACTCGACGCCCGGTGTGGCAGGCTCAAGCGAACGCAACCCTTTGTGGGACAGGGTGTGACTTAATGAGAGGGGCGTGGTCAGGCTTTCCGACCCCAGTTTTCGTCACTCCGGGGGTTCAGGAGATGCGGGCTGCCCCCGGAGTCTGCCTTGTTTGCAGTGCCAGCTTCTACGCGGTGACAGGAGCTGTGTTGCTGCATGTGATGTTACAGTGCAGCACCTGGCTCCTGTCACACAGCACTTCGGTGTCCACCCTCTGCGGATGACACCAGGGTATGGGCTGCACCCCCCGTCACCCCTTATGATACCACTCTTAGAAGGTATCCTGACTCTAGGTCGACCACACTTAGGTCAACAATGTCTAGGTCAACCACTATAGGTCATCAGTAAGTAGGTTGACATGGTTTCTAGGTCGACAGGGACTCTAGGTCGACATTTTCTAAGTCGACATGACAAAAGGTCGACATGAGTTTTTCACCTTTTTTTTCATTTTCTTTACTTTTTCATACTTTACGATCCACGTGGACTACAATTGGGAATGGTAACTAGTGATGTGCACCGGACATTTTTCGGGTTTTGTGTTTTGGTTTTGGATTCGGTTCCGCGGCCGTGTTTTGGATTCGGACGCGTTTTGGCAAAACCTCACCGAAAATGTTTTGCCGGATTCGGGTGTGTTTTGGATTCGGGTGTTTTTTTCAAAAAACCCTAGAAAACAGCTTGAATCATAGAATTTGGGGGTCATTTTGATCCCATAGTATTATTAACCTCAATTACCATAATTTCCACTCATTTCCAGTCTATTCTGAACACCTCACACCTCACAATATTATTTTTAGTCCTACAATTTGCACCGAGGTCGCTGGATGGCTAAGCTAAGCGACACAAGTGGCCGACACAAACACCTGGCCCATCTAGGAATGGCACTGCAGTGTCAATCAAGACAGGATGGCACTTCCAAAAAATTGTCCCCAAACAGCACATGATGCAAAGAAAAAAAGAGGCGCACCAAGTTGGCTGTTTGACTAAGCTAAGCGACACAAGTGGCCGACACAAACACCTGGCCCATCTAGGAGTGGCACTGCAGTGTCAATCAAGACAGGATGGCACGTCCAAAAAATTGTCCCCAAACAGCACATGATGCAAAGAAAAAAAGAGGCGCACCAAGGTGGCTGTTTGACTAAGCTAAGCGACACAAGTGGCCGACACAAACACCTAGCCCATCTAGGAGTGGCACTGCAGTGTCAATCAAGACAGGATGGCACTTCCAAAAAATTGTTCCCAAACAGCACATGATGCAAAGAAAAAAAGAGGCGCACCAAGGTCGCTGTGTGACTAAGCTAAGCGACACAAGTGGCCGACACAAATACCTGGCCCATCTAGGAGTGGCACTGCAGTGTCAATCAAGACAGGATGGCACTTCCAAAAAATTGTCCCCAAACAGCACATGATGCAAAGAAAAAAAGAGGCGCACCAAGGTGGCTGTGTGACTAAGCTAAGCGACACAAGTGGCCGACACAAACACCTGGCCCACCTAGGAGTGGCACTGCAGTGTCAGGCAGGATGGCACTTCAAAAAAATAGTCCCCAAACAGCACATGATGCAAAGAAAAAAAAAAGGCGCACCAAGGTCGCTGTGTGACTAAGCTAAGCGACACAAGTGGCCGACACAAACACCTGGCCCATCTAGGAGTGGCACTGCAGTGTCAGGCAGGATGGCACTTCAAAAAAATAGTCCCCAAACAGCACATGATGCAAAGAAAAAAAGAGGCGCACCAAGGTGGCTGTGTGACTAAGCTAAGCGACACAAGTGGCCGACACAAACACCTGGCCCATTGTCAAAGTCGAAAAATATAGCGACCTATTATGCCTTGTACTAACCCCATGCGCTTACCCGCTGCACGTGCACATTCTCTCCCGTGCGTGCGCATATTCGCAGTTGCGTGACGGCGCCTCCACGGTCGTGCGCTCAGGCGCGTGGTATGTGCATTTACGGTAGAGTTTGTGTGCGTCTGGCGGGCAACTCGATCGTTACATAGTTAATCTAAATAGTGTATTTTATAGGTAATGGTCCCTTTAATAATATCTGTAAGTATGGTTAGTGTAACTGGTTCATGAACAAAGGAATTCCTCTTTGCATGATACGAAGGGTCAGACAGGGTCTGAACAGTGGTGTTTAGTACCTAACCGAAGAATATTTTATTAGAAACATTCCGGTGTTGGTTAGGAAGAGATCGGTCGCTCCAGCGTATAGTTATGTTTAAGAGAAGTTTATGGACTTTAAAAGTATTTGCTGTTTTATTACACATGTGGTGTGAGTCCTGAGAATCCCTCCCAGCTGAGCATTTTGGAATAGTCACAACCCACCTGTTCAAACTAACCAAAGACCTTTGGGTATAATGCGAAGACAGATTCCTGTGTCCAATGAACAATAAGATTGTGGGGCCCTTTGCAGTGTACTGTACTTAGTGTATATAAGGCAGCCAGTCTGGGCCAGCTCAGTCTACTCTCCACAAAAGGTTTTCATCATTGACTAACTAGAGAGCTGGTTCCAGGACTGCGCAGCGATCATTCCCCAGTGTGTAAGTTTTTCTCTGTAACCAACTTGTTCTCTGTTTGTATTGGCCATACTCTCTCTATCTCTCTCATTGTTATTGTTTAGGATTAAGACGCTGTTGTGTATTGTATATTTTCAGTTATCCTGTTTAGGTGTTTCATGTTAGTGCTGTAGTGTATACGCTGTAAACTGTATTTTTCCCTTTTTACATAGCTAAATCTTGTTAGTAAAGGTGTTGGAACCTCAGCAAGGTGTCTGTGTTTCTCTAGCTAGTACAAAGGGTTTCTGAGTATCTCAATCACTCAAACAGCTTGCTCAAATATCCAGGTTAACCAGTGGTATATCATTGCAGTATCTCAATACTAAGACTTACAGTATAATCAGGCTCTGTGTTTAAAGTTTATAAAAGTACTGTCTGTGTGTACGCTCGCTGTGTGTATTTCATAGACCCAGCGCAGTGTGTGTGTACGTTACTTGCGTACCACGTGTGAGGTCTTCATACGCAAATAGCGTACGGAGTGCGTAGCACGTGCACGAGGTTTAGCGGCCATTACGGCTACACGGTATTAGTATATAGCTAATGTTAAAAGGTAGATAACGGACTCTATCACCATCTAGGAGTGGCACTGCAGTGTCAATCAAGACAGGATGGCACTTACAAAAAATTGTCCCCAAGCAGCACATGATGCAAAGAAAAATGAAAGAAAAAAGAGGTGCAAGATGGAATTGTCCTTGGGCCCTCCCACCCACCCTTATGTTGTATAAACAGGACATGCACACTTTAACGAATCCATCATTTCAGCGACAGGGTCTGCCACACGACTGTGACTGAAATGACTGGTTGGTTTGTGCTCCCACCAAAAAAGAAGCAATCAATCTCTCCTTGCACAAACTGTCTCTACAGAGGCAAGATGTCCACCTCATCATCATCCTCCGATTCCTCACCCCTTTCACTGTGTACATCCCCCTCCTCACAGATTATTAATTCGTCCCCACTGGAATCCACCATCTCAGGTCCCCGTGTACTTTCTGGAGGCAATTGCTGCGGGTGAATGTCTCCACGGAGGAATTGATTATAATTCATTTTGATGAACATCATCTTCTCCACATTTTCTGGAAGTAACCTCGTACGCCGATTGCTGACAAGGTGAGCGGCTGCACTAAACACTCTTTCGGAGTACACACTGGAGGGAGGGCAACTTAGGTAGAATAAAGCCAGTTTGTGCAAGGGCCTCCAAATTGCCTCTTTTTCCTGCCTGTATACGTACGGACTGTCTGACGTGCCTACTTGGATGCGGTCACTCATATATTCCTCCACCATTCTTTCCATGGTGAGAGAATCATATGCAGTGACAGTAGACGACATGTCAGTAATCATTGGCAGGTCCTTCAGTCCGGACCAGATGTCAGCACTCGCTCCAGACTGCCCTGCATCACTGCCAGCGGGTGGGCTAGGAATTCTTAGCCTTTTCCTCGCACCCCCAGTTGCGGGAGAATGTGAAGGAGGAGATGTTGACGGGTCACGTTCCGCTTGACTTGACAATTTTCTCACCAGCAGGTCTTTGAACCTCTGCAGACTTGTGTCTGCTGGAAAGAGAGATACAACGTAGGTTTTAAATCTAGGATCGAGCACGGTGGCCAAAATGTAGTGCTCTGATTTCAACAGATTGACCACCCGTGAATCCTGGTTAAGCGAATTAAGGGCTCCATCCACAAGTCCCACATGCCTAGCGGAATCGCTCCCTTTTAGCTCCTCCTTCAATGCCTCCAGCTTCTTCTGCAAAAGCCTGATGAGGGGAATGACCTGACTCAGGCTGGCAGTGTCTGAACTGACTTCACGTGTGGCAAGTTCAAAGGGCTGCAGAACCTTGCACAACGTTGAAATCATTCTCCACTGTGCTTGAGTCAGGTGCATTCCCCCTCCTTTGCCTATATCGTGGGCAGATGTATAGGCTTGAATGGCCTTTTGCTGCTCCTCCATCCTCTGAAGCATATAGAGGGTTGAATTCCACCTCGTTACCACCTCTTGCTTCAGATGATGGCAGGGCAGGTTCAGGAATGTTTGATGGTGCTCCAGTCTTCTGTACGCGGTGCCTGAATGCCGAAAGTGGCCCGCAATTCTTCGGGCCACCGACAGCATCTCTTGCACGCCCCTGTCGTTTTTTAAATAATTCTGCACCACCAAATTCAATGTATGTGCAAAACATGGGACGTGCTGGAATTTGCCCAGATGTAATGCACGCACAAAATTGCTGGCGTTGTCCGATGTCACAAATCCCCAGGAGAGTCCAATTGGGGTAAGCCATTCTGCGATGATCTTCCTCAGTTCCCGTAAGAGGTTGTCAGCTGTGTGCCTCTTATGGAAAGCGGTGATACAAAGCGTAGCCTGCCTAGGAACGACTTGGCGTTTGCGAGATGCTGCTACCGGTGCCGCCGCTGCTGTTCTTGCTGCGGGAGGCAATACAATTGCTTACTGGAAGTAGTACAAGTGGTCTTCCGACTTCCCCTCTTGGATGACGATCGACTCCCAGCAGCAACAACAGCAGCGCCAGCAGCAGTAGGCGTTACACTCAAGGATGCATCGGAGGAATCCCAGGCAGGAGAGGACTCGTCAGACTTGACAGTGACATGGCCTGCAGGACTATTGGCTTTCCTGGGTAAGGAGGAAATTGACACTGAGGGAGTTGGTGGTGTGGTTTGCAGGAGCTTGGTTACAAGAGGAAGGGATTTAGTGGTCAGTGGACTGCTTCCGCTGTCACCCAAAGTTTTTGAACTTGTCACTGACTTATGATGAATGCGCTGCAGGTGACGTATAAGGGAGGATGTTCCGAGGTGGTTAACGTCCTTACCCCTACTTATTACAGCTTGACAAAGACAACACACAGCTTGACACCTGTTGTCCGCATTTGTGTTGAAATAATTCCACACCGAAGAGCTGATTTTTTTTTTGTATTTTGACCAGGCATGTCAATGGCCATATTCCTCCCACGGACAACAGGTGTCTCCCCGGGTGCCTGACTTAAACAAACCACCTCACCATCAGAATCCTCCTTGTCAATTTCCTCCCCAGCGCCAGCAACACCCATATCCTCATCCTGGTGTACTTCAACAGTGACATCTTCAATTTGACTATCAGGAACTGGACTGCGGGTGCTCCTTCCAGCACTTGCAGGGGGCGTGCAAATGGTGGAAGGCGCAAGCTCTTCCCGTCCAGTGTTGGGAAGGTCAGGCATCGCAACCGACACAATTGGACTCTCCTTGGGGATTTGTGATTTAGAAGAACGCACAGTTCTTTGCTGTGCTTTTGCCAGCTTAAGTCTTTTCTTTTTTCTAGTGAGAGGATGAGTGCTTCCATCCTCATGTGAAGCTGAACCACTAGCCATGAACATAGGCCAGGGCCTCAGCCTTCCTTGCCACTCCATGTCGTAAATGGCATATTGGCAACCTCAGACGCTTTTAATTTTGATTTTTGGGTCATTTTACTGAACTTTTGTGTTTTGGATTTTACATGTTCTCTACTATGACATTGGGCATCGGCCTTGGCAGACGACATTGATGGCATTTCATCGTCTCGGCCATGACTAGTGGCAGCAGCTTCAGCACGAGGTGGAAGTGGATCTTGATCTTTCCCTATTTTAACCTCCACATTTTTGTTCTCTATTTTTTAATGTGTGGAATTATATGCCAGTATCAATAGCAATGGCCTACTACTATATTTACTGCGCACAACTGAAATGCACCACAGGTATGGATGGATAGTATACTTGACGACACAGAGGTAGGTACAGCAGTGGCCTACCGTACTGCTATATATAGTATACTGGTGGACACTGTGTCAGCAAACTGCAAAACTAAAATGCACCACAGGTATAGAATGTAGATGGATAGTATACTTAATGGATGACGACACAGAGGTAGGTACAGCAGTGGCCTACCGTACTGCTATATATAGTATACTGGTGGACACTGTCAGCAAACTGCAAAACTAAAATGCACCACAGGTATAGAATGTAGATGGATAGTATACTTAATGGATGACGACACAGAGGTAGGTACAGCAGTGGCCTACCGTACTGCTATATATGGTATACTGGTGGACACTGTGTCAGCAAACTGCAAAACTAAAATGCACCACAGGTATAGAATGTAGATGGATAGTATACTTAATGGATGACGACACAGAGGTAGGTACAGCAGTGGCCTACCGTACTGCTATATAGTATACTGGTGGTCACTGTGTCAGCAAACTGCAAAACTAAAATGCACCACAGGTATAGAATGTAGATGGATAGTATACTTAATGGATGACGACACAGAGGTAGGTACAACAGTGGCCTACCGTACTGCTATATATAGTATACTGGTGGTCACTGTGTCAGCAAACTGCAAAACTAAAATGCACCACGGGTATAGAATGTAGATGGATAGTATACTTAATGGATGACGACACAGAGGTAGGTACAGCAGTGGCCTACCGTACTGCTATATATAGTATACTGGTGGACACTGTCAGCAAACTGCAAAACTAAAATGCACCACAGGTATAGAATGTAGATGGATAGTATACTTAATGGATGACGACACAGAGGTAGGTACAGCAGTGGCCTACCGTACTGCTATATATAGTATACTGGTGGTCACTGTGTCAGCAAACTGCAAAACTAAAATGCACCACGGGTATAGAATGTAGATGGATAGTATACTTAATGGATGACGACACAGAGGTAGGTACAGCAGTGGCCTACCGTACTGCTATATATAGTATACTGGTGGTCACTGTGTCAGCAAACTGCAAAACTAAAATGCACCACAGGTATAGAATGTTGATGGATAGTATACTTAATGGATGACGACACAGAGGTAGGTACAGCAGTAGCCTACCGTACTGCTATATATAGTATACTGGTGGTCACTGTCAGCAAACTGCAAAACTAAAATGCACCACAGGTATAGAATGTAGATGGATAGTATACTTAATGGATGACGACACAGAGGTAGGTACAGCAGTGGCCTACCGTACTGCTATATATAGTATACTGGTGGACACTGTGTCAGCAAACTGCAAAACTAAAATACACCACAGGTATAGTATGTAGATGGATAGTATACTTAATGGATGACGACACAGAGGTAGGTACAGCAGTGGCCTACCGTACCGCTATATATAGTATACTGGTGGTCACTGTGTCAGCAAACTGCAAAACTAAAATGTACCACAGGTATAGAATGTAGATGGATAGTATACTTAATGGATGACGACACAGAGGTAGGTACAGCAGTGGCCTACCGTACTGCTATATATAGTATACTGGTAGACACTGTGTCAGCAAACTGCAAAACTAAAATGCACCACAGGTATAGAATGCAGATGGATAGTATACTTAATGGATGACGACACAGAGGTAGGTACAGCAGTGCACTCTGCACTGTACTCCTCCTATATAATATTAATTATACTGGTGGTCCCCAGTCCCCACAATAAAGCAGCACACTGAGCACAGATATGGAGTGTTTTTCAGGCAGACAACGTATACTGGTGGTCACTGTCAGCAAAACTCTGCACTGTACTCTTGCTGTAGCTGCTCCCCAGTCCCCACAATTAAGCAGTGTGAGCACTCAGCACAGATATATTATGCAGCACACTGAGCACAGATATGGTATGGAGCGTTTTTTTCAGGCAGAGAACGGATAAAAACTGGTGGTCACTTATCAGCAAAACTCTGCACTGTACTCCTCCTAACAGCTGCTCCCCAGTCCTCCCCACAATTAAGCAATAAACCAATCAACTTCAACAATAAACGGAGAGGACGCCAGCCACGTCTTCTCCCTATCATCTCCAATGCACGAGTGAAAATGGCGGCGACTCGCGGCTGCTTATATAGAATCCGAATCTCGCGAGAATCCGACAGCGGGATGATGACGTTCGGGCGCGCTTGGGTTAGCCGAGCAAGGCGGGAAGGTTCGAACCTGCCTCGGACCCGTGTAAAAAGGGTGAAGTTCGGGGGGGTTTGGTTTCCGAGAAACCGAACCCGCTCATCTCTAATGGTAACCTGTGCCAAGCGCAGCAGTAGCAGAGCGAGGCACCTTGCCCAAAGCATGGCGAGCGGACACAGTGCACTAATTGGGGTTCATGGTCACTGTACAGAGAAAACTACACCAAAAAAAGGTTAAAAACTCATGAAGACCTAGTACATGTCCACCTAGAGTCCCTGTCGACCTAGAAACCATGTCGACCTACTTACTGTCAACCTAAGTGTAGTCGACCTTGCATACCACAACCGCTAGGAATGGGTGGGGGGACGAGAAGAGGGAGATGAAAAAATAAAGGAGGGAGGAAAGGAATGATAGAGCAGGAAGGGGGAGTGGAAGCGAGCTGAGGTGAGGAAGAGAGATGACTGTGGTAATGGAAGGAAAGTCAACCTGTCAGGTAAAACCGGGGTGGGTTTTATGGTGACATAAGTACTACTGAGTGAAACTTTTCCACTGTGTTGTTTCGGAGACTAGAGACTTAGGGGGTCATTCCGTCCCGATTGTTCGCTGCAGTTTATCGCAGCGCAGCGATCAGGTCGGAACTGCGCATGCGCAGGCGCTGCAGTGTGCCGGCGCATGCCAGCCGTCCTTGCCTAGCGATCGCGTCTGAGGCAGAGGCGGTCGCTGGGTGGGAGGGGGCTGGACGGCGGCATTAATCCGCCGTTTAGGGGGGCGCGGTCCGGCCAACGCAGGCATGGCCGGACCATTGGGGGGGGGGGCACGGTGGCCAAAATGTAGTGCTCTGATTTCAACAGATTGACCACCCGTGAATCCTGGTTAAGCGAATTAAGGGCTCCATCCACAAGTCCCACATGCCTAGCGGAATCGCTCCCTTTTAGCTCCTCCTTCAATGCCTCCAGCTTCTTCTGCAAAAGCCTGATGAGGGGAATGACCTGACTCAGGCTGGCAGTGTCTGAACTGACTTCACATGTGGCAAGTTCAAAGGGCTGCAGAACCTTGCACAACGTTGAAATCATTCTCCACTGCGCTTGAGTCAGGTGCATTCCCCCTCCTTTGCCTATATCGTGGGCAGATGTATAGGCTTGAATGGCCTTTTGCTGCTCCTCCATCCTCTGAAGCATATAGAGGGTTGAATTCCACCTCGTTACCACCTCTTGCTTCAGATGATGGCAGGGCAGGTTCAGGAATGTTTGATGGTGCTCCAGTCTTCTGTACGCGGTGCCTGAATGCCGAAAGTGGCCCGCAATTCTTCGGGCCACCGACAGCATCTCTTGCACGCCCCTGTCGTTTTTTAAATAATTCTGCACCACCAAATTCAATGTATGTGCAAAACATGGGACGTGCTGGAATTTGCCCAGATGTAATGCACGCACAAAATTGCTGGCGTTGTCCGATGTCACAAATCCCCAGGAGAGTCCAATTGGGGTAAGCCATTCTGCGATGATCTTCCTCAGTTCCCGTAAGAGGTTGTCAGCTGTGTGCCTCTTATGGAAAGCGGTGATACAAAGCGTAGCCTGCCTAGGAACGACTTGGCGTTTGCGAGATGCTGCTACCGGTGCCGCCGCTGCTGTTCTTGCTGCGGGAGGCAATACAATTGCTTACTGGAAGTAGTACAAGTGGTCTTCCGACTTCCCCTCTTGGATGACGATCGACTCCCAGCAGCAACAACAGCAGCGCCAGCAGCAGTAGGCGTTACACTCAAGGATGCATCGGAGGAATCCCAGGCAGGAGAGGACTCGTCAGACTTGACAGTGACATGGCCTGCAGGACTATTGGCTTTCCTGGGTAAGGAGGAAATTGACACTGAGGGAGTTGGTGGTGTGGTTTGCAGGAGCTTGGTTACAAGAGGAAGGGATTTAGTGGTCAGTGGACTGCTTCCGCTGTCACCCAAAGTTTTTGAACTTGTCACTGACTTATGATGAATGCGCTGCAGGTGACGTATAAGGGAGGATGTTCCGAGGTGGTTAACGTCCTTACCCCTACTTATTACAGCTTGACAAAGACAACACACAGCTTGACACCTGTTGTCCGCATTTGTGTTGAAATAATTCCACACCGAAGAGCTGATTTTTTTTTTGTATTTTGACCAGGCATGTCAATGGCCATATTCCTCCCACGGACAACAGGTGTCTCCCCGGGTGCCTGACTTAAACAAACCACCTCACCATCAGAATCCTCCTTGTCAATTTCCTCCCCAGCGCCAGCAACACCCATATCCTCATCCTGGTGTACTTCAACAGTGATATCTTCAATTTGACTATCAGGAACTGGACTGCGGGTGCTCCTTCCAGCACTTGCAGGGGGCGTGCAAATGGTGGAAGGCGCAAGCTCTTCCCGTCCAGTGTTGGGAAGGTCAGGCATCGCAACCGACACAATTGGACTCTCCTTGGGGATTTGTGATTTAGAAGAACGCACAGTTCTTTGCTGTGCTTTTGCCAGCTTAAGTCTTTTCTTTTTTCTAGCGAGAGGATGAGTGCTTCCATCCTCATGTGAAGCTGAACCACTAGCCATGAACATAGGCCAGGGCCTCAGCCTTCCTTGCCACTCCATGTCGTAAATGGCATATTGGCAACCTCAGACGCTTTTAATTTTGATTTTTGGGTCATTTTACTGAACTTTTGCGTTTTGGATTTTACATGCTCTCTACTATGACATTGGGCATCGGCCTTGGCAGACGACATTGATGGCATTTCATCGTCTCGGCCATGACTAGTGGCAGCAGCTTCAGCACGAGGTGGAAGTGGATCTTGATCTTTCCCTATTTTAACCTCCACATTTTTGTTCTCTATTTTTTAATGTGTGGAATTATATGCCAGTATCAATAGCAATGGCCTACTACTATATTTACTGCGCACAACTGAAATGCACCACAGGTATGGATGGATAGTATACTTGACGACACAGAGGTAGGTACAGCAGTGGCCTACCGTACTGCTATATATAGTATACTGGTGGACACTGTGTCAGCAAACTGCAAAACTAAAATGCACCACAGGTATAGAATGTAGATGGATAGTATACTTAATGGATGACGACACAGAGGTAGGTACAGCAGTGGCCTACCGTACTGCTATATATAGTATACTGGTGGACACTGTCAGCAAACTGCAAAACTAAAATGCACCACAGGTATAGAATGTAGATGGATAGTATACTTAATGGATGACGACACAGAGGTAGGTACAGCAGTGGCCTACCGTACTGCTATATATGGTATACTGGTGGACACTGTGTCAGCAAACTGCAAAACTAAAATGCACCACAGGTATAGAATGTAGATGGATAGTATACTTAATGGATGACGACACAGAGGTAGGTACAGCAGTGGCCTACCGTACTGCTATATAGTATACTGGTGGTCACTGTGTCAGCAAACTGCAAAACTAAAATGCACCACAGGTATAGAATGTAGATGGATAGTATACTTAATGGATGACGACACAGAGGTAGGTACAACAGTGGCCTACCGTACTGCTATATATAGTATACTGGTGGTCACTGTGTCAGCAAACTGCAAAACTAAAATGCACCACAGGTATAGAATGTAGATGGATAGTATACTTAATGGATGACGACACAGAGGTAGGTACAGCAGTGGCCTACCGTACTGCTATATATAGTATACTGGTGGACACTGTCAGCAAACTGCAAAACTAAAATGCACCACAGGTATAGAATGTAGATGGATAGTATACTTAATGGATGACGACACAGAGGTAGGTACAGCAGTGGCCTACCGTACTGCTATATATAGTATACTGGTGGTCACTGTGTCAGCAAACTGCAAAACTAAAATGCACCACGGGTATAGAATGTAGATGGATAGTATACTTAATGGATGACGACACAGAGGTAGGTACAGCAGTGGCCTACCGTACTGCTATATATAGTATACTGGTGGTCACTGTGTCAGCAAACTGCAAAACTAAAATGCACCACAGGTATAGAATGTTGATGGATAGTATACTTAATGGATGACGACACAGAGGTAGGTACAGCAGTAGCCTACCGTACTGCTATATATAGTATACTGGTGGTCACTGTCAGCAAACTGCAAAACTAAAATGCACCACAGGTATAGAATGTAGATGGATAGTATACTTAATGGATGACGACACAGAGGTAGGTACAGCAGTGGCCTACCGTACTGCTATATATAGTATACTGGTGGACACTGTGTCAGCAAACTGCAAAACTAAAATACACCACAGGTATAGTATGTAGATGGATAGTATACTTAATGGATGACGACACAGAGGTAGGTACAGCAGTGGCCTACCGTACCGCTATATATAGTATACTGGTGGTCACTGTGTCAGCAAACTGCAAAACTAAAATGTACCACAGGTATAGAATGTAGATGGATAGTATACTTAATGGATGACGACACAGAGGTAGGTACAGCAGTGGCCTACCGTACTGCTATATATAGTATACTGGTAGACACTGTGTCAGCAAACTGCAAAACTAAAATGCACCACAGGTATAGAATGCAGATGGATAGTATACTTAATGGATGACGACACAGAGGTAGGTACAGCAGTGCACTCTGCACTGTACTCCTCCTATATAATATTAATTATACTGGTGGTCCCCAGTCCCCACAATAAAGCAGCACACTGAGCACAGATATGGAGTGTTTTTCAGGCAGACAACGTATACTGGTGGTCACTGTCAGCAAAACTCTGCACTGTACTCTTGCTGTAGCTGCTCCCCAGTCCCCACAATTAAGCAATGTGAGCACTCAGCACAGATATATTATGCAGCACACTGAGCACAGATATGGTATGGAGCGTTTTTTTCAGGCAGAGAACGGATAAAAACTGGTGGTCACTTATCAGCAAAACTGCACTGTACTCCTCCTAACAGCTGCTCCCCAGTCCTCCCCACAATTAAGCAATAAACCAATCAACTTCAACAATAAACGGAGAGGACGCCAGCCACGTCTTCTCCCTATCATCTCCAATGCACGAGTGAAAATGGTGGCGACTCGCGGCTGCTTATATAGAATCCGAATCTCGCGAGAATCCGACAGCGGGATGATGACGTTCGGGCGCGCTTGGGTTAGCCGAGCAAGGCGGGAAGGTTCGAACCTGCCTCGGACCCGTGTAAAAAGGGTGAAGTTCGGGGGGGTTTGGTTTCCGAGAAACCGAACCCGCTCATCTCTGATGGTAACCTGTGCCAAGCGCAGCAGTAGCAGAGCGAGGCACCTTGCCCAAAGCATGGCGAGCGGACACAGTGCACTAATTGGGGTTCATGGTCACTGTACAGAGAAAACTACACCAAAAAAAGGTTAAAAACTCATGAAGACCTAGTACATGTCCACCTAGAGTCCCTGTCGACCTAGAAACCATGTCGACCTACTTACTGTCAACCTAAGTGTAGTCGACCTTGCATACCACAACCGCTAGGAATGGGTGGGGGGACGAGAAGAGGGAGATGAAAAAATAAAGGAGGGAGGAAAGGAATGATAGAGCAGGAAGGGGGAGTGGAAGCGAGCTGAGGTGAGGAAGAGAGATGACTGTGGTAATGGAAGGAAAGTCAACCTGTCAGGTAAAACCGGGGTGGGTTTTATGGTGACATAAGTACTACTGAGTGAAACTTTTCCACTGTGTTGTTTCGGAGACTAGAGACTTAGGGGGTCATTCCGTCCCGATTGTTCGCTGCAGTTTATCGCAGCGCAGCGATCAGGTCGGAACTGCGCATGCGCTGGCGCTGCAGTGTGCCGGCGCATGCCAGCCGTCCTTGCCTAGCGATCGCCTCTGAGGCAGAGGCGGTCGCTGGGTGGGAGGGGGCTGGACGGCGGCATTAATCCGCCGTTTAGGGGGGCGCGGTCCGGCCAACGCAGGCATGGCCGGACCATTGGGGGGGGGGGGGGGGGGCGCGGCGGCTGCATGACGTCACACGCAGCCGCTGCTACCTGGGGTAGCGAAGAGGTTCTCCCGGCCAGCCGCAGGAGCTGCGCTGGCCGGTAGTAACTCCTGAGATGCAAAAGCATCGCTGCTGTGCGATGCTTTTGCATTTCTGCAGGGGGAGCCGGCACCGACATGCGGGGTGGACTAGCCCTGTGCCGGGCGTCCCCCCGCATGTCTGATTGCCTGATCGTAGCTGTGCTCAATTTAGCACAGCTACGATCAACTCGGAATGATCCCCTATATTACATCTGTGCTACAAACCATATCCTGTGGGGTGGAGCATCAGTTTTTCCCCAGTGGTGGGCAACTTGACATTTTGCAGCACAGAAAATATATGCAGAATCAGCTTGTTAGGTCACTTATGTTTCCAACATATCATTGATAAGTTTGCTCCATAATCTTTTGCAGATGTCCTGGCGCACTATCTCATGCCCCACTCCTGCTTTTACCAGTATTTCCAGATTTGCCATTTTGTGTCATTCTGAGGGGATGGGTAGTCAGAAAGAGAGAACTTGTGGTTAAGGCTATCACAGTTAGAGAGTATAGGGTCTATTCATGAAGCAGTGGAAATGTGACACTCTGAACTGGACCCCCTTTAATTGGTCCCACAAAAGATGTACAGTGCAGGCAACTGTCAGATTTGATAGGACATAGTAAGGTCCCCATAATTCTCCCTTTGCTGAGTTTCAATTACTACCCATCCTGTTAAAGCTGGAGGGGTTAACACTCCCTTCTACTGTTGCCCGTGAGATGCCAGCAGGACCTGTGAGCAGACAGGCACTGGGACCCTTGGACTTACTTATAATGGAGGAGGGATTGAGGAGGCTGATGGAGTTTTGTTTGGATGAGGCTGAACGGGAAAAAAAGAGGAGGCGGGGTTCACACTAGTGTGTATGAGAGGAGACACGCTGTGGAGAGTGGAGCCACTGCTGAGGAGACTGCTGTGAGGAGACATGCTGTGGAGAGCGGAGCTGCCGCTGAAGAGACCTCTGTGAGAGCCGCCAGCCACTGCAGTGACACCAGCCTGTCCAGTACTGAGAGAAGCTGCCGGGAAAGGTCTCAGGTGATAGAGGTGAGTGGGTGAGGTTGCTGATAGCAGGTACCTACCTCTGACGCACAGACACTCCAGATAATGCCCTCAATTAGAAACCCAGAGTCGCCCAGCTCCGCATACACAGCTGAATAGGGGTCAGATGAGAGAGAAAGAGAGAGAGAGACGCTCTTCCTTTTACTTGGCAGACACAGCTATTAAGAGTACTGGACAGTATCAAATATTGTACCCAACAGGGGAGCCCACTTAATGCCAACACAAACCCTTTTGGTTATAATTTACCTCAGGAAAGGTGGGCATCACAAGAAACTCTAAACTGCCTCAGTGACATTAACCCACAACAGTGTGTCAGGCAAGTGAGGAAACTTTGTGTACATCAGACCCTCCTCAGCTCATCTCTGTCAGTTTTATTTACACCTTGCCTCCCATCTGCTTGCACCTTGCATGTAACGCTGAACTTAACTACTAGCACAACCTAGCTATTCTGAGCCACCTGAACTAATATAATCTGCATCTAGAAGTCATGCGGGCGATACAGGACAGAGATCCAAAAGAGACTGAGGAAGCAGATGAGACCATGATAAACTTGCTTATAGAAGGAGCTAGAGGGGAAGCAACAAGAGTCCAGTTGCGTATGTGGAGGTGTCAAAACCCTGTTTGCACTTTTTCAGAGTTCAAGGAGGCGATGATGGATATCTTAGGCCTTAATCAAAACACAGATGTCGAGTATGGAACTGTGTCAGGGCCACTTGATAGTGGAGTATACAGAGACTCACAATTAAGTCCGATGGCTGAACCCTTTGTCTCCAGAAGAACCGCCATGCAACAGTTACCAGCTGGTCGGGACCAAATGGGGGGCGCTCACCAGTGTCGTCCATGAGGTGATGAAGGAGTTAAAGGAAATACGGCTGGAACAGGCTGAAGCTAAACGCACAGGGAAAAGGATGACAGCGGTGGGATGTGCCACACGAATCAGGGTGACGCCCCATGGACCAATTTGATGCCCAAGGAAGACCTATATGCAGGCGGTGTAAGCAGAGTGGGCACATTAAGAGACAGTGTCCCAATGATCCTTTAAATGACACGACCCCGAGACGAGGGACTGACCCTCGGGAGGAGATGCATCAGTAGGTCCATCAAAGCCAAGGTGGTGGCCTCGATATGTCGGAGAGTCTCCCCATCTAAAGATCAAAGTTAACAGAGTGGAGGTGTCTGCTCTTCTGGACACAGGCTCACAGGTGATGATGATCCAACTTGCAGAGTTTCGGAGACACTGGGACGAATCTGAGATAGTAAGCCCACCAAAAACCTGGTTACACCTATTGGCCAGTAATGGACAGCAAATCAAGTTCCGCGGCTATTGGGAGGCTCACCTTACTATCGGCAAGGCTAACATGGAGCGACAAGGGTGTCTGGTCACCACTACGTACAATGAATATTTACCTCCAGTCATCTTAGGGATGAATGTGTTAAAGAACTGTCCGGATGCATTGGTGGAGGCTCTCAAACTGGAAATGCGGTATGCGGCCCTAATGGAGCAGAAGACTCTACAGCAGACAGTTAGGTTGCTTGAGGGGCAAAAGAGATTCACCAATACAAGGGGAGAAGTTGGAAAGGCAAGAATCACCGATCTCCAACACATCATCCTGCTACCAAATTCTGAGCATGTGGGGGGTCATTCCGAGTTGTTCGCTCGCTAGCAGATTTTAGCATCATTGCACACGCTAGGCCGCTGCCCTCTGGGAGTGTATCTTAGCTTAGCAGAATAGCGAACGAAAGATTAGCAGAATTGCGAATAGAAAATTCTTAGCAGTTTCTGAGTAGTTCCAGACTTACTCCTACACTGCGATCAGCTCAACCCGTTTCGTTCCTGGTTTGATGTCACAAACACGCCCTGCATTCGGCCAGCCACTCCCCTGTTTCTCCAGACACTCCCGCGTTTTATCCTGGCACGCCTGCGTTTTTCTGCACACTCCCAGAAAACGGTCAGTTTCCGCCCAGAAACACCCACTTCCTGTCAATCACACTCCGATCACTTCAACGATGAAAATTCTTCGTTCAGACGTGAGTAAATCTACTAAGTTTTGAGCAAAAATACTTAGCGCATGCGCACTGCGTACCATGCGCATGCGCATTTTCGCATTAATCGCTCGGTTGCGAAAATCGTCAACGAGCGAACAACTCGGAATGACTAGTGTGGTGCAAAACCTGGATTGGCCCTGGGGGGTGAGATTATGAGGCAATACTTGAACCCTGCGACTTCAATGGGCAGCAACTGTTCGTGGTAGCATGAACGCTGGCTAAAGTGACACATGGGAGAGTACCTGTCTGGGTATTAAACCCACACAGCTATCCAGTCCGATTGTTTTGACACTGTCCGGTTGCTATAGTAATTCTGGTAGACTTTCAAGACGTCCTTGGTGAGGCTCTACCCAAGATTCCCGAGGGGGCGGTGGCTGGACAGACCAGTATGACCACTGGTGAGGCTCCATGGTGGAGTGCAGTACAGATTGGTGGTCCAGATACTTCAGAGAGCCAGTGTGCTTCTGGTGGTGCTCAAGAATGTCGAAGCCTTTAGTCAGCACCCGTCAGACTTCGGGGAGACTGAGGGAGTTCAACACCACATCCCTACTGGAACTAACCCGCCAGTGAAGGAAAGACACAGGCCTCTACCACCGACCATGTACCAACCGGTGAGAAACATGATACAGGAGATGAAAGAAGCCGGTGTGATGCGTGAAAGCCATAGCCCATGGACAGCACCATTAGTGATTGTGCAGAAAAAAGACTCAGATTCTGCGTCGACTATTGGAAGCTGAAGACGTTGACACACAAAGATGCTTATCCACTGCCCTGGATAGAGGAATCGTTGACAGCGCTAAAGACAGCTCAGTACTTCTCAACTCTTGACCTGATGAGCGGATACTAGCAGATCCCAATGGCTCCAGAAGACCGGGAAAAGACTGCATTCACGACTCCCATGGGTCTATTTGAGTTTGACAGCATGCCACTTGGGCTTTGCAACGCTCCTGCCACCTTCCAACGAGTTATGGAGCACAATTTGGGGCACAGGAACTTTGAGATGGTCCTGTTGTATCTTGACGATGTCATCATATTCTCGAAGTCCTATGACGAGCACTTGAAACATCTGGAGGAAGTCTTCGTCCAATTGACCAAATGTGGTCTAAAGTTAAAGCCGTCTAAGTGCCATCTTCTGAAATCGAGTGTGCAATATCTGGGCTACATAGTTAGCTCTGAAGGGGTGAAGCCTGACCTTGAGAAGATACGGGAGGTGCGGGACTGGCCTGTACCCTCACAGTGAAAGACGTCCGCAGCTTCCTCGGCTTCGTTGGGTATTACTGACGCTTTATTCAGCATTTCGCCAATGTGGCGGCACCTCCTTCATGAACTACTATGTGCCAAGTCAGGTCAAGAGAGGCGGAGTACTGCCCTGGTCACATAGAGGAGCAACAGAATGCTTTTGAACGTTTGAAGTCGTCACTAACGGAAGCTCCACTTCTTGCATATCCGGACTATGAGAAACCTTTCCAGGTATATACGGACGCCAGCCACCGGGGATTGGGAGCTGTCCTCTCCCAAATACAAAACGGCCGTGAAAGAGTCATAGCATATGCCAGCCGAGGTCTTAGGAAAACTGAGAGAAATAACAAAAATTACAGTACCTTTAAGCTGGAGCTCCTTGCCCTCATATGGGCAGTCACCGAAAAGTTCAAGAAATAACTGACTGCCACACCCTTTGTGATCATCACGGACAATAGTCCACTGGCGCATTTGTCCTCCGCCCGTCTTGGAGCATTAGAGCAGCGATGGATAGCACGTCTTGCCAACTTTAGATATACAGTGTCTTACCAAAGTGGCAAGTCCAATGGAAATGCTGATTTCTTGTCTCGCCTTCCAAACGCCGATATCGCAGAAGAGGAAAGAGATTGGTCTGAAGATATTGAGACCCCTGTGTTCAAACTTCCCAGGAAAAGAAATCCGATAGTTACCTCCAATCCTGTGACCGCCACTACCGACTTCACCTCTGAAAATGCTTCGCCAAGTAGTCTTGGGTTCGACTGGCAACAAGTACAGGAAGCGAGTCCTGTGTTACAAGACCTAATGGGCCTCATTCACAGCAAAAATCATCTAACCAAGTCCCAGAGAGCCGCTGCTGATCCAGAACTGATCAAACTGTTATGCCACCCAGACCGAATCAGCTTACAACAGGGCCTTGTCGTCCGCACCAGCCTTGATACTGGCACCCACCAGTCCATCTCTCAAATTTTAGTACCTAGACTGCAAGCTGACATGTTGCGTAATGCTTATCACAGTCAGTCGGGGCACTTTGGGACCCAGAAGATGGAGGCGGTACTCCAACAGTGATTCTTTTGGTTTGGGATGAGATCTGATATCAACAAGTGGTGTCGTGATTGCAGGATATGCAATCTGAAGAGACCAGCTGACTTGTCCCAAAAAGATCCTCTACATCCGATACAGAGTTCCTGTCCACTTGAAATTGTTGCATTAGATCATGGGAAACCTGAACATAGCTCCGCTGGGTTCCAGTATGCTCTGACCATTACAGATCACTACAGCAAATTTTTGGTGGTGGTGCCAGCACGTGACTTGACAGCAAAAACAACGGCTGAGCTGTTCCTCAAGCACTTCGTATGCCCTTATGGCTATCCCGATAAAGTTTTAGAGCTGGCACCAATGGTGGACGAGCCTGACGCCGTGCGGACTGACTGGGTGCAAGAACATCAGTACCGGATAGAAATTGCTCAGTGACTGGTTGAACAATGGATGGAAACGGTGCATCACCATCAGGAGAGAAACTTTAACTCTGATGCCCGGCCAATGTCTCTCAAGATCGGGGATAAAGTCTGGAAAAGGAAGAATCACTGGTCAAGTAAACTAGAAGCCCTGTGGGAAGATGTGCCCTATGTTATTGTCCGAGTTCCAGCGGATGGACTATATACCTACCAAATCCAAAGACCCGATGGACATTTGAGTACCGTTCCCCATGACCAAGTGCAGCTCTGCACCATTGAAGTCCCGGCAGTAGAAAAAGACTCACCTCTGGCAGAGGGGCAGGAAGCCCAGGGGGCATTCCATTCCATGACCCCATAGAGCTTTTACTATTTATGGGTAGCACCACTACCAGCTCGGTCACACCAGTAGCCCCAGGACCCGGGGTAGAGATACAAGCTGAATATGATGATATGCCCTGTAATGTGTCTGATCAGGCCAATGGGGTGCTTACCACAATTGCTAAAAGGTCAGAACGCAGTACAAGAGGTACACTACCTCTAAGGTACCGCAATTAAAATGTTCTGAGACATTGTGTTTCCTTAACCGCTGTTTCTGTATATGTACCCATGGAAATGAATATAACATGTATGTAATTGCCTTGAGTATATTGCTTATGCTTCCTGTTGTGCCACATCCCAGACTGGAGTGTGTAATTGAAAAATTGTGGCTCAGAACTTTTGCTTTGGCACTGTTGCGTGAGGACACGCAGGCTTTTAGCGGGTAATATGTGACACTCTGAACTGGACCCCTGTAATTGGTCCCACAAAAGATGTACAGTGCATGCTGAGGAGACTGCTGTGGCACCCCAAAGGCAAACCCCTATAGTGTTACAGACCTGTCCGACGAGGTCACCGTGAAGTAGGTGGGCAGGCTCATATACTGGCCAATATATGCCTAGAAGCTTGAATATTATGGTTATAATTTTAATGGTGTATGGTGCACCTGCACCCTTGTTCCTTTATTGTAGTACTAAGTCCCAGCGAGGTAGCATATCCCATTGTAAGATGCTAGGGTGTGCAGTCCAGGCCCACTCTCCATATAGTCTATATTATGTGTGTGTACACTTGAGGGCTTGGGACACCCTCGTCTCTGATTTAGCACCCCACCCACTGCCTCTCAGGCTTTTAAACAGGGAACCAGCACATGCTGACTGCACAAAAGACATAGGTAAGATCCTTTCAATTATATACAAAGTCAGTTTGGGGGTGAACTTTTGGGGCGTGGAGCTCATTGTATTGCTCTGGCTGTACCACTTTAGGGCATCACCACCTTATATTTATTTTTAGCACTTATATTACCTTGTGTTTGTTTTATATTTATGTAGCATTTTTCACATATTTTTTTCACTTGTAACACTGCTCAGCTAAACCTCACTTTCTAACATTCTGACACCTTACTGCTGTCCTCTTTTTTCTTTAACACTCAGCAGCCCCTGTCATTTGCTTAACACTGATCTTTCACTCCTATCCTTTTTCTGTGTGATGCCCTGGGGTGGGGTGGTTGGGGTAGTTTGGGGGTGCTCTGCGCCTCAGAGGCGAACCCCTATAGTGTTAGGGACCTGTCTGACGAGGTCACCATGAAGTAGGTGGGCAGGCTCATATACTGGCCAATATATGCCAAGAACCTCGAATATTATGGTTATAATTTTAATGGTGTATGGTGCACCTGCACCCTTGTTCCTATATTGTCATTTGATTATTCATAACAGTATAGTATCTTTTGATGAGCCTCGTTTTCTTTATATGTGAATCTGTATTTGCTCTTTAACCAATTAATCTTGCAGTGGTGATCAGTTTGTTTCCCAAATAATAAATCTTATGTCACCGCCCTAATGTGTGGTGACTATTGCATTGGGTCCTCAGGGGTTGGGGTTCCTCATCCCTCTGTCTAGGCTTCCAGTAGTAAGATCCGGTCCAAGAGGTGATCCCCGGTGAAGAATCCAGGTATGTCCACCGACACCTGCACTTGCACTGACCTTCCCACAGATCATACCTGTTACAACTAGAATGAAGTGAGCCAGTGGAGAAGTTGCCCATGGCACCCAATCAGCTGCTCTGTATAATTTTATAGTATGCAAATTATAAATGCTATTTCAACACGGATCAGAAAGACGGATTCCTTGTCCGTGCTTTATGATGCACAGAAAAAGGGTTGCCCTGCTTCAAAGCAGTCCATTGCTCATTGGCTTAGGCTTACTATCTAACAGGCCTATGTGTCAGCAGCCTTACCTGTTCCACAGTCGCTGAAGGCCCATTCTACAAGATCGGTGGGGTCTTCCTGGGCGGCTGCCCATGGAGTCTTGGCCTTGCAACTATGCCAAGCTGCTACCTGGTCGGGGAAGAACACCTTTGTGAAGTTCTACAGGTTTGATACCCTGGCCAAAGAGGATTCCCAGTTTGGGCAGGAGGTGCTGCAGACATCTCTGCCCATTCCCGCCCATTCTGGAAGCTTTGGGACATCCCCATTGTATTAAATTCCCCCAATATCCATTATGGATGCTAGAGAAAATAGGATTTTAATTACCTACCTGTAAATCCTTTTCTCGTAGTCCATAAGGGATATTGGGTGCCCGCCTCAGTGCGTTGACTTTCTGCAGGTTATCTCTTTTATGGTTACCTGTTCAGCTGTTGCTGTCTTGTTACCAGCCGTTGCTGGTTGTTTTATATTAGTGGTATGCTGGTGTGTAAATCTCACCACTCGTTATGTTCCTTCTCTCAAGTATGTCCTTTCTCCTTCGGTTACCTGTAACTGCCTGTGGGAGGGGTTATAGAGGGGAGGAGCCAGCACACCCAGTTGAAGAAATTTAAAGTGCACCGGCTCTTTGGACCCCGTCTATACCCCATCATACTAGATTCCCCCCAATATCCCTTATGGACTACAAGAAAAGAATTTACCGGTAGGTAATTAAAATCCTATTTTGACACCCATGGATCTCTGAGGTAGAACTGTGGTGCCTTGTGTGGAGTCCTGGGGGCGGAGTATCCAGGGAGGAGGAGGAGGCGGCACCATGGAGGTGGAGGCCGGGAGTACCAGGGACTGAGGCCCTGCAATGGGGGGGAGGAGCCTGGGACTGCAGCAGGAGTACAGCCAGCAGCACCTTGTTCATGTTAAAGGTGAGGCTGGCCGCCGGGACCACCGGGGAGAACTGCACAGAGGATGTAATGTGTTGTCTTTCAGATGACCACACATCTCTATTCCATTCCTGTACATCGGCACCTCTCTCATGTTTTGGAGGGGCGAGCTGCCCCTTAATCCCCTGGACCGGCACGCCATGGTAATACAGAGAAATATCACCTGTCATAGGGATGGTGCACGTTTCGATGGTGTAACTAATGGTTGTTTCTATGCACCAATCAGTGTTACAGCATGCACAGGCACATTCGGACAAATAGATGTACACATGGGAAGGTGTTTGTATTGGCATTTGTATAAAGTCACAGACCGGTGGTCACCAATAGAAGCTGCTGTGCGCTGCTGTGTGTAATAGTCAGTTTTAAAATAATATAATCAGTTTAACTATATCAGGGTTTACAATTACCGTTTGCAGAAGTACAGTAAGTAAGCTTGTGTGGTGCATTTGAATCCACTCTTTCCCAAATTCTCCATGCTTTGGAATCATCTCTGCATGGCTTATTTGTGCTTTTTAAATTACTAGTTCTATGCAAAACCCTCATTACTCATGCTAACGGCATCCACCGAGAGAGTCAGCTGAAAAGAAACCACAGGCTGCTTCTTCTAAATAGCCAAAGCATTTTTGTTTCTAAAACACTGTTGTCTTCCTAAATTTTATAGGGTTCTACTGCATTGACAGACATGGCCTGAAATCACCCCCAGACACAGAGATTCTATAGAATTATGGGTTTCAGTTAATTTTCTTAGTGTCTGTATTGGCTCAGGATGTGGTCTACCAGTGCCAGTGGACTGCTATCTGTTCTTAGCTGTTGCCGTTTATTTAAAAATAAAAAAATAAAAAAATGAGGCACCAGGTATTTTGCTCAATAAATCACACTGACTTTTTCTTGGCTTACATTTTTCTTTTGCTGACTATTAGTTTTTTTCCCTGCATAAAATGACAAGATGTGGCTCTTGCAAGGTCATTTTAACTGGAAACAGCAAATTTATTTTGTATTGGCCCCTCAAGATATCTTTTACTATTGTTATTATTATCACCACTAACATAATAATTTAAGTGTTGGTTTACATGCTCACTACAATTAAAATAAACCACCTATTTCTGTCAGACCCTTCCAGTCATGTTCTGTCACATATCCTAAGCCACCTCCAGCGTTCAGCCTCAAAGTTTATTTGGGCTGGTCAGAGACTTAGGGTACAATTCCAGATCTATAGATATTAGGGGAGACCCTGCCCCCTTCAGAGCCCTTAGTGGCTCTCAGTGCGACACCTCCTCCTCCAAAGCCAATGTCAACAGTGAGAGCCAAGTGAATGTGCACCTCCTCTCCTCCGCCAGGAGCTCTCACTAAAGGTACCTATAGTCAAGACACCCACCCACCTAACTGTGTAGCTGCCATTTCCTTCTGCCAGCCACCTAAGAAGAGTTGTCTGTGCTACTGGACGTCTGCTTCAGAGAATAGGAGAGAAGTGGAAAGAGATGGTTAAATAGGGGAGAAAGATGGGAAAAGGAGGTAGGACACAGTGTGATTCCTGATTAGTAAAGCAAAAATTATATTTCTCTAACGTCCTAAGTGGATGCTGGGAACTCCGTAAGGACCATGGGGAATAGCGGCTCCGCAGGAGACTGGGCACAACTAAAGAAAGCTTTTGGACTACCTGGTGTGCACTGGCTCCTCCCTCTATGACCCTCCTCCAGACCTCAGTTAGAATTTTGTGCCCGGCCGAGCTGGATGCACACTAGGGGCTCTCCTGAGCTCCTAGAAAATAAAGTATATTTTATTTTTTTTATTTTTTTATTTTCAGTGAGATCTGCTGGCAACAGACCCACTGCTACGAGGGACTTAGGGGAGAGAAGCGGACCTACCTGCTTGCAGCTAGCTTGGGCTTCTTAGGCTACTGGACACCATTAACTCCAGAGGGATCGAACACAGGCCCAGCCTCGGTCGTCCGGTCCCGGAGCCGCGCCGCCGTCCCCCTTGCTGAGCCAGAAGCAAGAAGAACGTCCAGGAAATCGGCGGCAGAAGACTCCGGTCTTCATTAAGGTAGCGCACAGCACTGCGGCTGTGCGCCATTGCTCCCTGTGCACACCACATACTCCGGTCACTGATGGGTGCAGGGCGCTGGGGGAAGGCGCCCTGGGCAGCAATTAGAGTACCTTAAGAGTGGCAAATCACACATAATATAGCCTAATAAGCTATATATGTGTAAAATACCCCTGCCACATTATGATTATAAGAGCGGGAGAAGTCCGCCGAAAAAGGGGCGGGGCTATCTCCCTCAGCACACTGGCGGCATTTTCTCTTCACAGTGCAGCTGGAAGACAGCTCCCCAGGCTCTCCCCTGTAGTTTTCAGGCTCAAAGGGTTAAAAAGAGAGGGGGGGGGCACTAAATTTAGGCGCAAATCTGTGTATTATAGCAGCTATAAGGGAAAAATCACTGTGGGTAGTGTGAATCCCTGCATTATATAGCGCTCTAGTGTGTGCTGGCATACTCTCTCTCTGTCTCCCCAAAGGACTTTGTGGGGTCCTGTCCTCAGTCAGAGCATTCCCTGTGTGTGTGCGGTGTGTCGGTACGGCTGTGTCGACATGTTTGATGAGGAGGCTTATGTGGCGGCGGAGCAGATGCCGATAAATGTGATGTCACCCCCTGCGGGGTCGACACCTGAGTGGATGGACATGTGGAAGGAATTACGTGACAGTGTCAACTCCTTACATAAAAGGGTTGACGACATAGCAGATGTGGGACAGCCGGCTTCTCTGCCCGTGCCTGCCCAGGCGTCTCAAAAGCCATCAGGGGCCCTAAAACGCCGTCTACCTCAGATGGCAGACACAGATGTCGACACGGATACTGACTCCAGTGTCGACGACGATGAGACTACTGTACATTCCAATAGAGCCACCCGTTACATGATTACGGCAATAAAAAATGTGTTGCACATTTCTGATATTACCCCAGGTACCACAAAAAAGGGTATTATGTTTGGGGAGAAAAAAGTTTCCAGTGGTTTTTCCCCCATCTGATGAACTAAATGTGTGAAGAAGCATGAGTTTCCCCCGATAAGAAACTGGTAATTTCTAAAAGGTTACTAATGGCGTACCCTTTCCCGCCAGAGGATAGGTCACGTTGGGAGACATCCCCTAGGGTGGATAAAGCGCTCACACGTCTGTCAAAGAAGGTGGCACTACCGTCTCAGGACACGGCCGCCCTAGAGGAGCCTGCAGATAGAATGCAGGAGGCTATCCTGAAGTCTGTATATACACACTCAGGCATTATACTGAGACCAGCTATTGCTTCAGCATGAATGTGCAGTGCTGCAGCTGCGTGGTCAGATTCTCTGTACCTTAAGACAGGGACACTATATTGCTAACCATAGAGCATATTAAAGACGCAGTCTTATACATGAGAGATGCACAGAGGGATAATTGCCGACTGGCATCTAAAATAAACGCAATGTCCATTTCTGCCAGGAACTCGGCAGTGGACAGGTGATGCTGATTCTAAAAGGCACATGGAAGTTTTGCCTTACAAGGGTGAGGAGTTGTTTGGGGATGGTCTCTCGGACCTCGTTTCCACAGCTACAGCTGGGAAATCAACATTTTTCCCCATGTTCCCTCACAGCCAAAGAAAGCACCGTATTATCAGGTACAGTCCTTTCGGCCCCAGAAAGGCAAGCGGGTTAAAGGCGCGTCCTTTCTGCCCAGAGGCAGAGGTAGAGGAAAAAAGCTGCAGCATACAGCCAGTTCCCAGGAACAAAAGTCCTCCCCCGCTTCCTCTAAGTCCACCGCATGACGCTGGGGCTCCACAGGCGGAGCCAGGTACGGTGGGGGCCCGTCTCAAGAATTTCAGCGACCAGTGGGCTCGCTCACGGGTGGATCCCTGGATTCTACAGGTAGTATCTCAGGGGTACAAGCTGGAATTCGAGACGTCTCCCCCTCGCCGTTTCCTCAAATCTGCCTTGCCGACAGCTCCCTCAGACAGGGACGGGGTTACTATTCCACAATGTTTGTGGTACCGAAACCGGACGGTTTGGTGAGACCCATTTTAAATTTGAAATCCTTGAACACTTATATACGAAGGTTCAAGTTCAAAATGGAATCGCTCAGGGCGGTTATTGCAAGCCTGGACGATGGGGATTACATGGTATCACTGGACATCAAGGATGCTTACCTGCATGTCCCCATTTACCCCCCTCACCAGGAGTACCTCAGATTTGTGGTACAGGACTGTCATTACCAATTCCAGACGTTGCCGTTTGGTCTGTCCACGGCACCGAGGGTATTTACCAAGGTAATGGCAGAGATGATGATACTCCTTCGAAGGAAGGGAGTTATAATTATCCCGTACTTGGACGATCTCCTTATAAAGGCGAGGTCCAGGGAACAGTTGTTGATCGGAGTAGCACTAGCTGGGGCAGTGCTACAACAGCACGGTTGGATCCTGAACATTCCGAAGTCGCAGCTGGTTCCTACAACGCGTCTACTGTTCCTGGGGATGGTTCTCGACACAGAACAGAAAAAAGTGTTTCTCCCGGAGGAGAAGGCCAAGGAGTTGTCATCTCTAGTCAGAGACCTCCTAAAACCAAAACAGGTGTCGGTGCACCATTGCACGCGAGTCCTGGGAAAGATGGTGGCTTCTTACGAAGCAATTCCATTCGGAGGGTTCCATGCAAGGATCTTTCAGTGGGATCTGTTGGACAGGTGGTCCGGATCGCATCTTCAGATGCTTCGGCTGATAACCCTGTCTCCAAGGGCCAGGGTGTCGCTGTTGTGATGGCTGCAGAGTGCTCATCTTCCAGAGGGCCGCAGATTCGGCATACAGGACTGGGTCCTGGTGACCTCGGATGCCAGCCTTCAAGGTTGGGGGGCAGTCACACAGGGAAGAAAACTTCCAAGGACAATGGTCAAGTCAGGAGACTTCCCTACACATAAATATTCTGGAACTAAGGGCCATTTGCAATGCCCTAAGTCAGGCAAGACCCCTGCTTCAAAACCAGCCGGTGCTGATCTAGTCAGACAACATCACGGCGGTCGCCAATGTAAACCGACAGGGCGGCACAAGAAGCAGGATGGCAATGGCACAAGGATTCTCCGATGGGCGGAAAATCATGTGTTAGCACTGTCAGCCGTGTTCATTCCCGGAGTGGACAACTGGGAAGCAGACTTTCTCAGCAGACACGACCTCCACCCGGGAGAGTGGGGACTTCATCCAGAAGTCTTCCAAATGATTGTACACCATTGGGAAGGGCCACAGGTGGACATGATGGCGTCCCGCCTCAACAAAAAGCTAAAATGTTATTGCGCCAGGTCAAGGGACCCTCAGGCGATAGCTGTGGACGCTCTGGTAACACCGTGGGTGTACCAGTCGGTGTATGTGTTCCTTCCTCTGCCTCTCATACCCAAGGTACTGAGAATAATAAGAAGGAGAGGAGTAAGAACTATACTCGTGGTTCCGGATTGGCCAAGAAGATCTTGGTACCCAGAACTTCAAGAAATGATCTCAGAGGACCCATGGCCTCTGCCGCTCAGACAGGACCTGCTGCAGCAGGGGCCCTGTCTGTTCCAAGACTTACCGCCGCTGGTTTGACGGCATGGCGGTTGAACACCGGATCCTAAAGGAAAAGGGCATTCCGGATAAAGTCATTCCTACGCTGATTAAGGCTAGGAAAGATGTGACCGCAAAATATTATCACCGCATATGGCGAAAATATGTTGCTTAGTGTGAGGCCAGGAAGGCCCCAACGGAGGAATTTCAACTGGGTCGATTTCTGCACTTCCTACAGTCAGGAGTGACTATGGGCCTCAAATGGGTTCCAGTAAGGTCCAGTTTTCGGCTCTGTCCATTTTCTTCCAAAAAGAACTGGCTTCATTGCCTGAAGTTCAGACTATTGTTAAGGGAGGGCTGCATATTCAGCCCCCGTTTGTGCCTCCAGTGGCACCGTGGGATCTCAAAGTGGTGTTGGATTTCCTGAAGTCGCATTGGTTTGAACCACTTAAATCCATGGAGCTAAAATACCTCACGTGGACAGTGGTCATGCTGTTGGCCTTGGCGTCGGCCAGGCGTGTATCAGAATTGGCGGCTTTGTCATGCAAATGCCCTTATCTGATTTTTCATAAGGATAGGGTGGAATTGAGGACTCGTTCCCAATTTCTCCCAAAGGTGGTTTCAGCTTTTCATTTGAACCAGCCTATTGTGGTGCCTGCGGCTACTCGTGACTTGGAGGATTCCAAGTTGCTGGACGTAGTCCGGGCCCTAAAAATCTATGTTTCCAGGACAGCTGGAGTCAGAAAGACTGACTCGCTATTTATCCTGAATGCACCCAACAAGTTGGGTGCGCCTGCTTCAAAGCAGACTATTGCTCGCTGGATCTGTAGCACGATTCAACTTGCACATTCTGCGGCTGGACTGCCGCATCCTAAATCTGTAAAAGCCCATTCCACGAGGAAGGTGGGCTCTTCTTGGGCGGCTGCCCGAGGGGTCTCGGCTTTACAACTTTGCCGAGCAGCTACTTGGTCGGGGTCAAACACATTTGCTAAAGTCTACAAGTTTGATACCCTGGCTGAAGAGGACCTAGAGTTCGCTCATTCGGTGCTGCAGAGTCATCCGCACTCTCCCGCCCGTTTGGGAGCTTTGGTATAATCCCCATGGTCCTTACGGAGTTCCCAGCATCCACTTATGACGTTAGAGAAAATAAGATTTTACTCACCGGTAAATCTATTTCTCGTAGTCCGTAGTGGATGCTGGGCGCCCGTCCCAAGTGCGGATTGTCTGCAATACTTGTATATAGTTATTGTTTAACTAAAGGGTTATTGTTGAGCCATCTGTTGAGAGGCTCAGTTATATTTCATACTGTTAACTCGGTATACTATCACGAGTTATACGGTGTGATTGGTGTGGCTGGTATGAGTCTTACCCGGGATTCCAAATCCTTTCCTTATTGTGTCAGCTCTTCCGGGCACAGTATCCTAACTGAGGTCTGGAGGTGGGTCATAGAGGGAGGAGCCAGTGCACACCAGGTAGTCCTAAAGCTTTCTTCAGTTGTGCCCAGTCTCCTGCGGAGCCGCTATTCCCCATGGTCCTTACGGAGTTCCCAGCATCCACTACGGACTACGAGAAATAGATTTACCGGTGAGTAAAATCTTAATATATATATATATATATATATATATATATATATGTATATCAAACACTGAGCAACATCCCCAAACAGGTAATTTAAACTTTAAACTTGTCATTTATTTTGTACAGTCTGGACATGGCTACTAATAACAAATGCACAGACACCATTCTTAAAGCTATGTGTGCAAATGCTAGAAGCTTAGGAGACAAAATTCCAGAGTTAATTGCGATAATGACAAGGGATAACCTGGATTTTGTGGCAATTACAGAGTCATGGTGCAATGAAAATCATGACTGGGACATAGCTATACCAGGATACAATTTATTTAGGAAGGATAGAATAGGAAGAATAGGAGGAGGGGTAGCAATGTATGTGAAAAAAGCATAAATGCTACTTTAATACAAAATATTGAATACAAAACTGAGGCCCTTTGGGTCACCATAGAAACCGGGGAGAAGGATGTTATTCGCATTGGGGTGATCTATAGGCCACCAGGCATGGGGCAGGATTTGGACAGGAACCTATTGTTGGATATCACTAAAATGGCTTTCAAGGGAGAAGTGATAATCATGGGAGACTTTAATTTACCTGATGTAAATTGGGAGGGGTCTTTTGCAAGTTCAGCTACAAGTGGCAAATTTCTACATTCCATACAGGGAGCATATCTCAAGCAATTGGTGACGGAGCCCACTCGCTAAGATTCAATATTAGATTTAATTCTTACAAATTGTGATAGTATATCCAACATATATGTGGGTGAGCACCTGGGATCCAGTGATCATCAAGCATTATGGTTTAGTATAAAGACAGGATCCAACTCCTGTCACACAAAAACAAAGGTGTTGGATTTTAGAAATGCTGACCTTGCAAAAATGGGGAGATGGTTAAGTGATTCATTTGCGGACTGGTGGAACTTGGAAGGAGTGCAGGAGAGGTGGGAAAAACTGAAAAGTGCAATACTAAGTGCAACTGATCTTTGTGTCAAAAGGGTTAGGAAAAGCACCAGGAAAAGCAAGCAAGTGTGGTTCACAAAAGAAGTATCAACTAGTGTGAAAGCAAAAAAGATGGCTTTTAGGAAATACAAACAGACTCAAAATAATAATGACAAAGAGGTGTATCTTGACAGACGGAAGGATGCTAAGAAAGTGATCAGACGTGCAAAGGCAGAAGCTGAGGAGAAAATGGCCCAGTCAGTAGATAAAGGGGGCAAAACTTTTTTTAAATATTTAAGTGAAAGGAGAAAATCAAATGGAGGAATAATAAGACTTAAGACAGAGAGTGAGTATTTGGTGGAGGGTGACAAGGCAATAGCAGATCACCTAAATAATTATTTTTGCTCAGTATTTACTACAGAAGAAGGGATGGGGCCACAGTTAAGTTGCAAGGACATTCATAAAAATAAGGTAGATGAAAATACATTTACAGAGGAGAAGGTCCTAACAGAACTTTCAAAACTAAAAGTGGATAAGACTGTAGAGCAATTTAAACATGCTTGGGATAGGCATATGAATAGCCTTACAAAGAATTAAGGTTCAAAAAGGGTTGAGATTGCCTAAAGGATCAAAAAAAGGGGCAGACTAGATGGGCCAAGTGGTTCTTATCTGCCGTCAAATTCTATGTTTCTATGACATAGGAAAAATAGTGAGAGTCAGATGGGAGGAATATGGGGAGAAGGACAGGTGGAGATGGATGGAAAGATGAGAAGAATAGGAGGAAATGGGGGAGTGACTTGGGAGTGATGTGGAGTGACAGAGTGAAACATGGGAGTGATAACTAGAGACTGGGGAGAGAGATGAGAGGAAAAGGGAAAAAGGGAGAGAAGTGGAGAAATAGGAGGAATAGGAAAGACGGAAGAAAGATGGTAGGAATAGGGTTAGAAGGAATGATATGGAAGGATTAGGGGGAGATGGGGGTATAGAGATTAGAGAAATATGGGGAGAGAGATGGTAGGAATAGTGGGAGACAAGGGGGGCAGATGGGGTAATAGGGGGAGACTGGGAATACAGATAAGAGGAATAGGAAAGACGGGAGAAAGACGACAATATAGGAGTACCTACGATAGAATATGAGTAGACAGGGAGAGATATAGTTAAAATAGGGAGAGCTATGGGAGGGAGGGATGGAGATGAGAGAAATACGGGAATATGGGGAGAGCGATGGGAGGAATAGGAGGAGAATGGGGAACTTACGGTGACGCTGCGGGGGTGGCGCTTGGAGATCACAGAGAGTAAAAGGGAAACGGGTCGCATCGACCCGGCTTCCATTCACACCGCACAGTGAGCCGGGTTGAACACATGTTCAACCCTGCTCACGATCTGGGTTGAAATACCGGGTCACTCGACCCAGTAATTCAACCCTGGCACCTTTCGCACCGCACATGAACACGGGTTATGCGCGTTCATGTGCCAATAACTTGTGTTCAGGGGTGGTGGTGTGAAAGATGTATTAATAATCATGGTGATCATTCCGAGTTGTTCGCTCGGTAAATTTCTTCGCAACGCAGCGATTTTCCGCTTAGTGCGCATGCGCAATGTCCGCACTGCGACTGCGCCAAGTAAATTTGCTATGCAGTTAGGTATTTTACTCACGGCATTACGAGGTATTTTCTTCGTTCTGGTGATCGTAATGTGATTGACAGGAAGTGGGTGTTTCTGGGCGGAAACAGGCCGTTTTATGGGTGTGTGCGGAAAAACGCTACCGTTTCTGGGAAAAACGCGGGAGTGGCTGAAGAAACGGAGGAGTGTCTGGGCGAACGCTGGGTGTGTTTGTGACGTCAAACCAGGAACGACAAGCACTGAACTGATCGCAGATGCCGAGTAAGTTTGGAGCTACTCAGAAACTGCTAAGAAGTGTCTATTCGCAATTTTGAGAATCTTTCGTTCGCAATTTTACTATGCTAAGATTCACTCCCAGTAGGCGGCGGCTTAGCGTGTGCAAAGCTGCTAAAAGCAGCTTGCGAGCGAACAACTCAGAATGACCCCCCATGTTTTGTCTGTATATTCTCTCAATCATTTTATTGTTTCATTTTCATTATGATACAATAAAATTTATGTTTTAGATTAAATACATTTACCGAGAGTGCGCCAAAAAGGAGTATCTTCTTTGGTCTTTCCTTTGAGAATATATATGTATACTGCACATTATTCCAGGTGCACCACCAACGCAAGACAACACTGCTGTCCTGTTTATCCAACAGGAAATAATCATTGATATATAGATGGTTACACACTGTAACAATTCTCATTCAATTACCAGTCTTGTGCGGAACCCAATTGTTTCCTTAGTGATAATAATATTTGTGTATGTATAGGTAGCAGCTAAGGACTACCTGGTGACAGATCACTACATGAATCCTTATTGGTGGTAGTGACATTGTGTTATTAACCGTGAGGACTGATGTAACCAATACCTCCCAATTGTCCTGGTTTTAGGGGACTGGCCCGATAGTCAGTACTGAGTTGTGTCCCACTCACAGCTACAAGCTGTTGCCACTTTCACCTGCCACTAGAGTGAACTTATGAAGAGGTTTGGGGGTGGCCTAGCACTTTCAAATTCTGATTTACACATTCACAATGCTTGGAGGTATGCACTAGTCAACTTAAGCTGGATACACAATAAACGATGTGTACCCATCGCAATATCAGCAGTGATGGACACGGCGGGGGGGTGGTCATCGGCAACTGAATACACACTTGCCGATACCGGCAGTGATGGAGCGGTGATAAGGGGGGGTGGGCGGGGGTCTTGCTGCATTCGGCAGCATGGCCATCTCCAGCAGTGTAGCCAGTCGGACCTGTATGTAGTCCGATGGAGTATGTCGCTGATGACACTCAGGTGCGCGCATCGGCATCGCATAGTGTGTACACACTGGACAATTTTAAATGGTATGCTGTTCTGATGCAATGGAATCCTCCATATCACTTACAGATACTGTCTAGTGTGTGCGCGCACCCTAAAAGCTGATTTCTGATGGGTTATGTTATGGTTATGAAACAGTTACTTTATGACATCACTATTTGCCACATATTATGATTTAAGCCCCATATTTTTTTTAACATGCAACAAATAAGAAAACAAGTCAGAAAATTTTTTACTAACAGCTCAATGTGCTGAACTTTTCTACAGGTCACTATCAGCTTATGGAAAATTGTAGTTTCAGCCAAGATATTACACCACACAAATATGCTTTTCTGTTTCATTATCACAAGCTCTTCTGCCAAGATAAATCTGCTTGAGATAAGTGTTGGTGACATGTACGTAGTACAAGATGAAGCAACAATAAAGTATAGTTGTATGTATGTAAACGCCCGAAGCATTACTGGTAAAAAGGGTGAACTAGAAATACTTGCAGCAAGCAAACAGTATGATATTATAGGCATTACTGAAACTTGGGATGAATCTCATGATTGGTCAGTCAATCTAGAGGGCTATACACTGTTTAGGAGAGACAGACTAAATAAAAAGGGTGGAGGGGTGTGTCTTTACGTAAAGCCGTTTTTAAAACCTGATATACGGGAAGATATTCAGGAGGGGACTGTAGACACTGTCGAGACATTATGGGTAGAAATTGCATGCGGGGAAAAAGGAATAAAAAAGTTAGTATTGGGTGTATGCTATAGGCCGCCTGGTATCAACGCATCTGATGAGGAATTGTTACTAAAGCAAATTGAAAGAGCAGCAGGAGTAGGAGACATAGTAGTGATGGGAGATTTTAACTATCCAGAGATAAACTGGAAAAACGATTCATGTGATACTGCTAGGGGCAATATGTTTTTAAACACACTTAATGATAACTACTTAGTCCAACTAATTGAGGAACCAACTAGGTACAATGCAATCTTAGACCTGGTATTAACAAACAATGGGGATTTGGTATCAGGTATTGTAGTAGGGGAACCCATAGGAAACAGCGACCACAATATGGTCACATTCAATATCAGTTTCCATAAACAGCCCTATACTGGCTCAACTAGGACTCTAAACTTTAGCAAAGCAAATTTTGAAAAGATGAGGGTATTTTTCAGGGATATTGAATGGGAAGGTTTGTTTTTAGGAAAAATTACTACGGAGAAATGGGAGGTACTAAAATTCCTGCTAGCTAAAAATACACTCAAATTTATACCTACGAGCAGCAAAAAAAGGAATAAAAATCATAAACCGATGTGGCTTAACAAAAAGATTAAGGAACTTATGGGCAAGAAAAGGCGAGCATTTAAAAAATACAAATCTGACGGGGAAGCAGAGTCATTTCAGCACTATAAGGAATGTAACAAAATTTGCAAAAAGGAAATAAGAGCGGCTAAAGTAGAAACTGAAAAACTAGTAGCAAAGGAAAGCAAAGCGAATCCCCAAAAATTATTTAAATACATTAATAGCAAGAGATTAAAGAAGGAGAGTATAGGCCCTTTAAAAGACAAGTTGGGAGTCTTAAGCAAAAATGATAATGACATAGCGGACACACTAAATGAGTTTTTTTCAACAGTATTCACTAGAGAGGACCCAATTCAGGGACTGACACACAATCTCAATAATGTGAATATCCCACTGATAGGTACTTATTTAAGCGAGGAAGTAGTCTGTGACCGATTAAAACATTTAAAGCTTAATAAATCACCAGGGCCCGATGGTATTCACCCAAGGGTTCTAATGGAGCTTCACTCTGAACTGGCAAAACCGCTATCTTTGATCTTTAAGGATTCAGTTATATCAGGTATGGTTCCCAAAGACTGGCGTATAGCGGAAGTAGTGCCTATATTCAAAAAGGGAAGTAAAGCTGAGCCAGGTAATTATAGACCAGTTAGTCTTACATCTATAGTGGGGAAAGTATTGGAAGGTATTCTTGTTATGATTCCAGCACTCTGGTCTGGGGAGATCTTATAGCAAGGACCTGAGCACTGGAACGTAATGCTGGGAAAGGGAGCGGGAACGGGAATAGCCCCTGGCGCCCTAACTCCGTTGTCTTGCCCGTGCTGTCAGAAATCTCTTGCGAGACTATGGTTGCTTGAGCCCATGGCAGCCGCATTTGAAGGGCGGATTACGTCTGCCCAACTCCGATGCCCCCTCAGGTCTTAATGGGAGACAAAGAGAAATCCGAGACAGGGTGATAACAAAGGGCCCTCTAACTAAACAGCAAAGCCAGGGGCTACAAACTAACCTAAAACTAGAATATGTGCGGAAAACCGCCAGGGAAAAGGACAACCAAAATACCCACTTGTCCACTCTCCTACCCGGCACCGCCGAGTTCCGGAGAGGACTTGTGGAAGCGGAAACCTCCGCAAATGCTCCGACACAGAATACAAAATGAAGCGGGCTAGGCCGCAGCACGCGGCAGAGCCGCAACTCACGAAAACCACACGAGATCCTCTGGCGACTATTGCAGGCAATTGAGGACCAGAAGACTCCTTGGGATGAGATGACAACTCCAAGATTCAGGAACTCTGAGGACAGGAATGACCGGACACAGCAGGACTGGAACAGACGTTCAGCAAACCTAAGCAGCATGCAGGAAGCTATGTCTGTGTGAAGCACTGAGAAGGTATTTAGCAGGGAGTCCTCCAATCAGATGTTCAGAGCCTGATTAGCATAAATGCCGTGCAGCTGCCTTGCTGCACGACCAGAAGACAAGTGTATGTGTGGTTAACTTGATTGACCCTGCAACGGGGAGCGCGGTCCGCCCGTGGCGTCCCCGTTGCTAGGGTCCAGGCGGCTCAGCACGCCCGGCGTCCCAGCGTTGCTAGGGAGCCGGCGGCTCAACGCGCACGGCGTCCCAGCGTTGCTAGGGACCCGGCGGCTAGCACGCTCGGCGTCCCTAGTTGCTAGGCGCCGGGCCGCGAGGACATCGCGGACCACGGCGCCTAACAATTCTAAGAGATAGTATTCAGAAGTTCCTTGAAGTCAATAAGGTCATTAAAAGGAATCAACATGGGTTTATGAAGGACAGATCCTGTCAAATCAACTTACTTGGCTTTTATGAAACAGTAAGCGCAAACCTAGATCAGGGTAAAGACGTGGATGTAATCTTTTTAGACTTTGCCAAAGCGTTCGATACTGTACCACACATGAGACTTATCTACAAGCTACAAGAATCAGGGCTAGGAAGCACAATATGCACTTGGGTTAAAAACTGGTTAGATAATAGGGAGAAGCGCGTTGTGGTTAATGGATCTTTTTCAACTTGGACTGAAGTGCTAAGTGGTGTGCCGCAAGGCTCAGTATTAGGACCGCTATTGTTCAATATTTTCATTAACGACGTAACAGAAGGTCTAGAGAGCATGGTGTCAATTTTTGCAGATGATACCAAATTGCGTAAGGCTATAAATACAGAGGAGGATGCCGAGTCTCTTCAGAACGACTTAGTTAAATTAGAAGCATGGGCAGCCAAATGGAGAATGCGCTTCAACACAGACAAGTGTAAGGTAATGCACTGTGGTAACAAGAACAAAAATTACACCTACCTACTAAATGGGGTAAAATTAGGGGATTCTGTACTGGAAAAGGACTTAGGTGTCCTCATAGATAGCAAGCTAAGCAGTAGTACCCAAAGTAGGACTGCAGCAAAGAAGGCTAATAAGATATTAGCATGCATAAAACGGGGTATTGATGCTAGGGCCGAGAGTATTATACTCCCATTATATAAATCACTAGTGAGGCCACACCTTGAATACTGTGTACAATTCTGGGCACCGTACTACAAATAGGATATCCTGGAGCTAGAAAAGGTACAGAGGAGGGCGACCAAACTAATTAAGGGCATGGAGACGATGGAATACAAGGAAAGGCTTGAAAGACTAGGCATGTTTACATTGGAAAAGCGGAGACTAAGAGGGGATATGATCAACATCTACAAATATATAAGGGGACAATACACAGAGCAACGGGACCTGTTTTTGGTTAGATCAACACAGAGGACTCGTGGACACTCGCTCAGGTTAGAGGAGAGGAGATTCCGCACAATACGTCGTAAAGGCTTTTTCACGGTAAGGACAATACGTGTTTGGAATTCCCTGCCCGAGGGAGTTGTAATGGCGGAATCTGTTAACACCTTTAAGAATGGTAGATGCTAGAATCAAGTGGGCTAAGGGACCTTTTCCATAAAGGGGAGGAGTTACGACGCAAGGGGGAGGAGCTAGGCCAGCGGGATAGTTCCTCTACTATCCACGCCACCAACTAATACCTTTAGTAATTAGGTGGTGAGCGAAGCGGAGCGGAGCGAGCCACCGTGCCCGAAGCGTGGCGAGCGAAGCGAGCCCGCGAGGGTACTTTTCGGGTACCCTGTTCGCCCGTAGCTCCTCCCCCTGGTGACGTAGCTCCTCCCCTAGGTACGTCACAAGGTCCCTTCAGCCACTCCGATATAGAACCAACCCTTTAAGAATGGGTTAGATAAATTCCTAATGGATAAGGATATCCAGGGGTATGGTGCATAGTCATGCATTATAGTTACTATAAATAGGGATAAAATGCAACGGCTGACAGCAGCATCAGTCAGAAATTTTAGTCAAATCATCATGCATAGGAGACCACAAATAGGTTGAACTCGATGGACAATTGTCTTTTTTCAACCTCAGATACTATGTTACTATGTTACTATAATGACCAAGAATGCATATACTGTTCTCCAGCCTTAAATAGGATACAAAGTAAGACTTATTTAAAAATGTTAAAGATATATATGTGAAATGGATTGCCAGCTCACGCTATGCTCAGTTTGTCTCAAAATGGCAATAACCATTGTATTGAAAAAAGCATAAAACCAACATGTGCTCATACTGTACTAACTCCTGGTGAAATATACTGAATAGTCCATTTAAAGAAGAAGCTCATATATTTGATAGTAATACCCCCAAATGTTTTGTGTGCTGGAGATTTCAAAGTATATAAATCAAGGAGTCCATTTATCAATGAGTTTTATTTATTTAAAACTCATGAATATGATAAATGGTACTCCAGCAAATCAGTTCCTAAGTGTCATGTGTTTGAAAAATAACATTTAGGAGCTGATTGGTTGGAGTACCATTTATCATTATCAGCAAGTTTTAAATAGCTAAAATGAGTTGATAAATGGACCCCTAAGTTTTAAAAGATAATAGTGTGGGCTCTCACATACATATCCCTACTCTGTTTTTTGTAGAGATGAGCGGGTTCGGTTCTCCGAGATCCGAACCCCCCCGAACTTCACCTATTTTACACGGGTCCGAGGCAGCCTTGAGATTGAACGGAGAGGACGTGGCATCGTTCTCTCCCTGAAAAGCTCCGTAATCTGTGCTCAGTGTGCTGCAAATATCTGTGCTCAGTGTGCTGCAAATATCTGTGCTCAGTGGGCTGAAAATATCTATGTTCTCTGCCTGAAAATGTTTCAAATCTGTGCCCAGTGTGCTGCAAATATCTGTGCTCAGCTCTGTGTCAAGTATACGATCTCTGTGCTGCATTGTTGTGAGCAGTATATAGTAGGACAGTGCAGCATTTTGGTGACCAGCAGTATACATATATAGTACAGTAGGCCATTGCTGTATCTTGCAGCTCTGTGTCAAGTATACTATCTCTGTGCTGCACTATTGTGAGCAGTATATAGTAGGATAGTGCAGCATTTTGGTGACCAGCAGTATACATATATAGGCCCTCATTCCGAGTTGTTCGCTCAGTATTTTTCATCGCATCGCAGTGAAAATCCGCTTAGTACGCATGCGCAATGTTCGCACTGCGACTGCGCCAAGTAACTTTACTATGAAGAAAGTATTTTTACTCACGGCTTTTTCTTCGCTCCGGCGATCGTAATGTGATTGACAGGAAATGGGTGTTACTGGGCGGAAACACGGCGTTTCAGGGGCGTGTGGCTGAAAACGCTACCGTTTCCGGAAAAAACGCAGGAGTGGCCGGAGAAACGGTGGGAGTGCCTGGGCGAACGCTGGGTGTGTTTGTGACGTCAACCAGGAACGACAAGCACTGAACTGATCGCACAGGCAGAGTAAGTCTGGAGCTACTCTGAAACTGCTAAGTAGTTAGTAATCGCAATATTGCGAATACATCGGTCGCAATTTTAAGAAGCTAAGATTCACTCCCAGTAGGCGGCGGCTTAGCGTGTGTAACTCTGCTAAATTCGCCTTGCGACCGATCAACTCGGAATGAGGGCCATAGTACAGTACAGTACAGTACAGTACAGTAGGCCATTGCTGTATCTTGCAGCTCTGTGTCAAGTATACTATCTCTGTGCTGCATTATTGTGAGCAGTATATAGTAGGACAGTGCAGCATTTTGGTGACCAGCAGTACACATATATAGTACAGTACAGTAGGCCATTGCTATTGATATATTACTGGCATATAATTCCACACATTAAAAAATGGAGAACAAAAATGTGGAGGGTAAAATAGGGAAAGATCAAGATCCACTTCCACCTCGTGCTGAAGCTGCTGCCACTAGTCATGGCCAAGATGATGAAATGCCATCAACGTTGTCTGCCAAGGCCGATGCCCAATGTCATAGTAGAGAGCATGTAAAATCCAAAAAAACTAACGTTCAGTAAAATGACCCAAAAATCTAAATTGAAAGCGTCTGAGGAGAAGCGTAAACTTGCCAATGTGCCATTTACAACACGGAGTGGCAAGAACGGCTGAGGGCCTGGCCTATGTTCATGGCTACTGGTTCAGCTTCACATGAGGATGGAAGCACTCATCCTCCCGCTAGAAAACTGAAAAGAGTTAAGATGGCAAAAGCACAGCAAAGAACTGTGCGTTCTTCTAAATCACAAATCCCCAAGGAGAGTCCAATTGTGTCGGTTGCGATGCCTGACCTTCCCAACACTGGACGGGAAGAGGTGGCGCCTTCCAACATTTGCACGCCCCCTGCAAGTGCTGGAAGGAGCACCCACAGTCCAGTTCCTGATAGTCAAATTGAAGTACACCAGGATGAGGATATGGGTGTTGCTGGCACTGAGGAGGAAATTGACAAGGAGGATTCTGATGGTGAGGTGGTTTGTTTAAGTCAGGCACCCGGGGAGACACCTGTTGTCTGTGGGATGAATATGGCCATTGACATGCCTGGTCAAATTACAAAAAAAATCACCTCTTCAGTGTGGAATTATTTTAACAGAAATGCGAACAACAGGTGTCAAGCCGTGTGTTGCCTTTGTCAAGCTGTAATAAGTAGGGGTAAGGACGTTAACCACCTCGGAACATCCTCCCTTATACGTCACCTGGAGCGCATTCATCAGAAGTCATTGAAAAGTTCAAAAACTTTGGGTGGAAGCAGTCCTCTGACAACTAAATCCCTTCCTCTTGTACCCAAGCTCCTGCAAACCACACCACCAACTCCCTCAGTGTCAATTTCCTCCTTAGACAGGAAAGCCAATAGTCCTGCAGGCCACGTCACTGGCAAGTCTGACGAGTCCTCTCCTAACTGGGATTCCTCCGATGGATCCTTGAGTGTAACGCCTACTGCTGCTGGTGCTGCTGTTGTTGCTGCTGGGAGTCGATTGTCATCCCAGAGGGGAAGTCAGAAGACCACTTGTACTACTTCCAGTAAGCAATTGACTGTCCAACAGTCCTTTGCGAGGAAGATGAAATATCACAGCAGTCATCCTGCTGCAAAGTGGATAACTCAGGTCTTGGCAGCTGTGTTGGTGTTAAACATGTGTCCACCGTTAATTCACAGGGAATTAAAGAATTGCTTGAGGTACTGTGTCCCCGGTACCAAATACCATCTAGGTTCCACTTCTCTAGGCAGGCGATACTGAGAATGTACACAGACGTCAGAAAAAGAGTCACCAGTGTCCTAAAAAATGCTGTTGTTCCCAATGTCCACTTAACCACGGACATGTGGACAAGTGGAGCAGGGCAGACTCAGGACTATATGACTGTGACAGCCCAATGGGTAGATGTATTGCCTACCGCAGCAAGAACAGCAGCGGTGGCACCAGTAGCAGCATCTCGCAAACGCCAACTCGTTCCTAGGCAGGCTATGCTTTGTATCACCGCTTTCCATAAGAGACACACAGCTGACAACCTCTTACGGAAACTGAGGAACATCATCGCAGAATGGCTTACCCCAATTGGACTCTCCTGGGGATTTGTGACATCGGACAACGCCACCAATATTGTGCGTGCATTACATGTGGGCAAATTCCAGCATGTCCCATGTTTTGCACATGCATTGAATTTAGTGGTGCAGAATTATTTAAAAAATGTCAGGGGCGTGCAAGAGATGCTGTCGGTGGCCCGAAGAATTGCGGGCCACTTTCGGCATTCAGCCACCGCGTGCCAAAGACTGGAGCACCAGCAAACACTCCTGAACCTGCCCCGCCATCATCTGAAGTAAGAGGTTGTAACGAGGTGGAATTCAACCCTCTATATGCTTCAGAGGATGGAGGAGCAGCAAAAGGCCATTCAAGCCTATACATCTGCCTACGATATAGGCAAAGGAGGGGGAATGCACCTGACTCAAGCGCAGTGGAGAATGATTTCAACGTTGTGCAAGGTTCTGCAACCCTTTGAACTTGCCACACGTGAAGTCAGTTCATACACTGCCAGCCTGAGTCAGGTCATTCCCCTCATCAGGCTTTTGCAGAAGCAGCTGGAGAGATTGAAGGAGGAGCTAAAACGGAGCGATTCCGCTAGGTATGTGGGACTTGTGGATGGAGCCCTTAATTCGCTTATGCAGGATTCACGGGTGGTCAATCTGTTGAAATCAGAGCACTACATTTTGGCCACCGTGCTCGATCCTAGGTTTAAAGCCTCTTTCCGGCAGACACAAGTCTGCACATGTTGAAAGACCTGCTGGTGAGACACTTGTCAAGTCAAGCGGAACGTGATCCATCAACAGCTCCTCCTTCACATTCTCCCGTAACTGGGGCTGCGAGGAAAAGGATAAGAATTCCGAGCCTACCCGCTGGCGGTGATGCAAGGCAGTCTGGAGCGAGTGCTGACATCTGGTCCGGACTGAAGGACCTGCCAACGATTACTGACATGTCGTCTACTGTCACTGCATATGATTCTGTCACCATTGAAAGAATGGTGGAGGATTATATGAGTGACCGCATCCAAGTAGGCACGTCAGACAGTCCGTACGTATACTGGCAGGAAAAAGAGGCAATTTGGAGGCCCTTGCACAAACTGTCTTTATTTTACCTAAGTTGTCCCCCCTCCATGTGTACTCCGAAAGAGTGTTTAGTGCAGCCGCTCACCTTGTCAGCAATCGGCGTATGAGGTTACTTCCAGAAAATGTGGAGAAGATGATGTTCATCAAAATTAATTATAATCAATTTCTCCGTGGAGACATTCACCAGCAATTGCCTCTAGAAAGTACACAGGGACCTGAGATGGTGGATTCCAGTGGGGACGAATTAATACTCTGTGAGGAGGGGGATGTACACAGTGAAAGGGGTGATGAATCGGACGATGAGGGAGAGGTGGACATCTTGCCTCTGTAGAGCCAGTTTGTGCAAGGAGAGATTGATTGCTTCTTTTTTGGTGGGGGCCCAAACCAACCAGTCATTTCATCCACAGTCGTGTGGCAGACCCTGTGGCTGAAATGATGGGTTTGTTAAAGTGTGCATGTCCTGTTTATACAACATAAGGGTGGGAGGGGCCCGAGGGGCCCAAGGACAATTCCATCTTGCACCTCTTTTTTTAATTTATTTATCTCTGCATCATGTGATGTTTCGGGCTAATTTTTTTAAGTGCCATACTGTCTGACACTGCAGTGCCACTCCCAGATGGGCCAGGTGTTTGTGCCGCCCACTTGGGTTGCTTAGCTTAGTCATCCAGCGACCTTGGTGCAAATTTTAGGATTCAAAATAATAGTGTGAGGTGTTCAGAATAGACTGGAAATGAGTGGAAATTATGGTTATTGAGATTAATAACACTATGGGATCAAAATTACCCCAGAATTCTATGATTTAAGCTGTTTTTGAGGGTTTTTTTTTTTTTAAAAACACCCGAATCCAAAACACACCCGAATCCGACAAAAAAATTTCAGGGAGGTTTTGCTAAAATGCGTCCGAATCCAAAACACGGCCTCGGAACCGAATCCAAAACCAAAACCTGAAAAATTTCCGGTGCACATCTCTAGTTTTTTGACAGTAAACAGGGCATTTATTTATTGTTATTTTTCTTTAAAACAAGGACAATGTACTTCAACCTGCACATATCTTCAACTTGCTTTCTGCAGTACTAAGAAATATTGCTTATTTCCCGCACACCTACAGAACCTCTCTTTGGCCCTCCAATATAACATTCTTGTTTCTAGCCAAGACACCAATAAGTCAGGATTGCTAAATCCTACCCACCATGTCTGGTTGTTGGATAATCTTATATCCTGACTATCTTCTACACACACTTGGCTCCAGTACCTCTCCTTAGAACCCACTAATGAAACCCATTTGTGGTGAATGTCTATTTCTTGACTATGCCTACAGACACCACCACAAAAGACTAGCTACCCACTGAAAAAGTAAATGTCCAAGAGACTTTTCTGGTTTTCCTAAGGATCAAGTACTACCAGAGCCAAAGCTATATATTTCACAGAGGGCATCAAAAACACCAGTTGGATATCACATAATCACTCTACAGTTTATACTTAGGACCATCTTCCCAAAGAACCCATGGTTGTAGACTCAAAGCATTGGAATTGTGATTAACAGGAGACTGCTGTAAAACAGTACTCAGAACCTAAGACTGCGGCATACTTGGGCCCTTTTGATGCATAGCCATGTTTTAGGCAAGCATGCCCTCAGTTTTTACAAGTAGGCTAGAAAACAACCCAATTTTAGTATCTAGCCCTGGCCTCAAGCTGGACATACATCAGGACGATATCTTTCCAACCAGCCAACTAGTTGGCTGGTTGAAAAGATAATGTGGCAGTGTGTGGGAGCAAACGATTATCAGCCGTTTGCTCCCACACGCTGAAAAACGGACAGAAACGGTCTGTCCAACTAGTTGGGAAAATCAAACATGTTTTAGGCAAGCATGCCCTCAGTTTTTACAAGTAGGCTAGAAAACAACCCAATTTTAGTATCTAGCCCTGGCCTCAAGCTGGCCATACATCAGGACGATATCTTTCCAACCAGCCAACTAGTTGGCTGGTTGGAAAGATAATGTGGCAGTGTGTGGGAGCAAACGATTATCAGCCGTTTGCTCCCACACGCTGAAAAACGGACAGAAACGGTCTGTCCAACTAGTTGGGAAAATCAAACCTGTTTGATTTTCCCAACCAATCGTTCAGGTGTAGGGGAAACTTTCCCCCCAACTGAACGATAAGTAGGCGGACACTGCCTGCCAGTGTCCGCCTACTGCGCGGCAGCATGAAAAGCCCCCCCATCACCTGTGACAGCGGGCTGTGCAGTTCGGGGCCTGAAAAGGGGGCGGAGCTACGGTGGCACGAGGGGGCGGAGCTACACGTAATAGAGGGGCGGAGCTACACGGGACCAGACAGCTTTGCAGTGATGGCCAGCCAGACTTGGTAAGTGAAGGGTGAGAGAGAAGTGAGTGTGTGTGTGTGTGTGTGTGTGTGTGTGTGTGTGTGTGTGTGTGTGTGTGTGTGAATTGTGTGTGTGTGTGTGTGTGTGTGTTTGTATATATGTGTGTGTGTGTATGGTGGGGGGGTGTGTGTGTGTGTATATGTGTGTGTGTGCATGGTGGGGTGTGTGTGTTTTTGTATATATGTGTGAATTGTGTGTGTGTGAGGTATGTCTGTGTGTGCGCGCTTTATGGACGCCACTGCTGGGGGGGCCATTACATGCAAGGACGCTACTACTATAGGGGGGGCATTACGTATAAGGACGCTACTATTGCTGGGGGGGGCATTACATATAACGATACTACTGCTGGGGGGGCATTATGTATAAGGACGCTACTATTACTGGGGGGGCATTACCTATAACAATGCTACTACTACTGGGGGGCATTATGTATAAGAACGCTACTACTACATGGGGGCATTACATATAACGATGCTACTACTACTGGGGGGGCATTATGTATAAGAACGCTACTACTACAGGGGGGCATTACATATAACGATGCTACTACTACTGGGGGGGCATTATGTATAAGGAGGCTACTAATACTGGGGGGGCATTACATATAAGGACGCTACTACTGGGGGGCATTATGTATAAGGACGGTGCTACTACTACTGGGAGGGCATTACATGTAAGGATGCTACTACTACTGGGGGGGCATTATGTATAAGGACAGTACTACTACTGGGGGCACATTACGTATAAGGATGCTACTACTACAGGGGTGGCATTACGTATAAGGACGCTGGATCAGATGAGTATAATTATCTTTTATTTTCAGGTACCCGTGGATTCTACTTGGAGAAGAGGACCGACTGCTTCGTGTCAACATAGGTAAGTATGTGTGTGTCGACATGTGTGAAATAAAGTTTTACTGTCACGGTGTGTGTCTCCTGTTTTTATTTGGGTATTTTTTTTCCATTAGAACTACAGGTACCAGCGGGCCCGTTTTTCTCCCGCATGCTGGTACTTGTGGTTCTCCAAGTACCAGCTTGCGGGGGAGGCTTGCTGGGACTTGTAGTACTACTGGAAAAAACAATATTCTTTCAATTTTCTCAAGGCTATCAGCCCCCCATCCGCAGCCTTTGGATGGGGGGGACAGCCTCGGGCTTCACCCCTGGCCCTTTTGGTGGCTGGGGGGGGGGGACCCCTTGATTGAAGGGGTCCCCACTCCCCCAGGGTACCCCGGCCAGGGGTGACTAGTTGGATATTTAATGCCATGGCCGCAGGGCACTGTATAAAAGTGACCCCCGGCTGTGGCATTATCTGTCCAGCTAGTGGAGCCTGATGCTGGTGTAAAAAATATGGGGGACCCCTACTCTTTTTGTCCCCCGTATTTTTTGCACCAGCACCAGGCGCAGAGCCCGGTGCTGGTTTTAAAAATACGGGGGATCCCCTGTCCCTTTTTCCCCCGGATTTTTAGAACCAGGACCGGCTCGAAGAGCCCGAGGCTGGTTATGCTTTGGAGGGGGGACCCCACGCAATTTTTTTTCAGGTTTTTCCCATTCCATTTAAAAATATATATATATATATATATATAATCTTTTTAAAAATATATAGTGCCGAATATCTACAATATATATATATATATATATATATATATATATAATTATATATATATATATATATATATATATATATATATATATTTGCCTTGGCAGCCCAACCATGCTGGTATCCATAGTTCAGTATAAAAATAAGTAAATCTAATAAATGTATGGTGGTGAAAGAAAAGCCCAGTTTCACTGAAAAAAAGACACGTCTGCATGTTTTGAAATTAAAAAACAAAACAAAACTGAAGAACTGTAGGCAGGCACTGTCCGCCTACTTCGGTGACATCACAAGTTGGACAGAAGTTGGAAGGTTGGTTGGTCTGATGAAAAGTTGGTTAGATGTGTGGAGCACTGGTAAAAAGTTGGTGAGATGTGTGGGGCACTGTTTTAGTTGAACAGACAAGTTGGATGGTTGGAAGTTTGGAGTGTTGGAGAAAAGTTGGTCTGATGTATGGCTAGCATCAGTTTGCCGTGTACACACTAGATGATATTGTGAACAATATGCCCAATTCCAACAGATTGGAATGACACATCGTTTAAATCGTCTAGTGAGTATGCACTATTTTGCTGATGATGCGCGGGCGCGTGACCCATGCAGGTTCGACGGTAGACATCGCCAGTGAGGGCCATGCTGCCAAATGACCCCCCCCTCAATACCGGCCCCGCCACCGTGTCCCTTTGCAGCTGACATTGTGCTGGGTACACTTTAAAATATTATACTATGATGCCTTCCCACCTAGCTAAAGCCCAGGGTAACTTGTTTTTCTCCTAGTCCTTTATCGGTTCTTTATTACACACTTAATAAATCAATGAAACTAACTATCTTTAAATAGGGAGTACAGGGATGGGGCAGGGGGGGATAATCACCAAAGTTGCCCTTTGTAGTAGAATGTTTCGGAGACTCCAGAATTTTGGCCAGTTCTTAGAGGTCACTTCCCTGCATCCTGCTCACTTCCTGGTGAAAGCTTCCCTCACCCAATACTGATCACTTGTATCTGCCCCCCAGGAACTCTCCTATAGGGGAAATTTAAAAAGTATGCCAATTAGAAACTGCAATTTATTTAATTGCTGCATGTTTTTGACAGTAGACAGGGCATTTATTTATTGTTACTTTTATTTAAAACAAGGACAATGTAGTTGAATCAGCACATATCTTCAACTTGCTTTCTACAGTACTAAGAAATATTGCTTGTTTCCCGCACACCTACAGAACCTCTCTTTGGCCCTCCAATATAATTTTTTTGTTTCTAGCCAAGACACCAATAAGTCAGGGTTGCTTAATCCTACCTACCACTCTCCAGGTTAACCTTAGGACCCTCTTCTGCAGGGAGGAGCAGCCACTGGAAAATGCCAGTTCACAATCGGCCTAATTCATATCTGTTTGCAGCAGCAAATTTGTTAGCTAATGGGCCAAACCATGTGGACCGCAGATGGGGCAGATATAACATATGCAGAGAGCGTTATATTTGGGCGGGTTATTTTGTTTCTATGCAGGGTAAATACTGGCTGCTTTATTTTTACACTGCAATTTAGATTTCAGTTTGAACACACAATATTATCTGCCCCCGCCCCCTCCCTGCAGCGCACACGGTTTTGCCCCTTAGCTAACAAATTAGCTGCTGTGATCAGGTCTGAATTAGGCCCAATGTTCTGATCTTCGATGGTTGAATATTTATTTATTATATGCACATAATCAAAACAGTAAAACAGCAACTTACAGTTGTCGACACTATAGGACAAGTACAGGGTAAATAAACATAGCTACATCAGCAGATGACACTGGAATAAGTATCAGGTGGCAGAAGACTGCTGGATTTGGTGCAGTTGAGGATTATTAAAGTAAGTATCAGGTGGCAGAAGACTGCTGGATTTGGTGCAGTTGAGGATTATTAAAGTAAGAAAAAGGATAAGCACATGAGGAAAGAGGGCCCTACTCGTGAGAGCTTACATTCTAAAGGGGAGGAGTACACAGACAGGGGTGACACAGACGGGGTACATAGAGAGCGTGGAACAGAGGGTTAGGATGAGATTTGGCTGGGTTTGGTGAAGAAGTGGGTCTTGGGAGCCCGTTTGAAGTTTTGTAGAGAGGTGGAGAGTCTGAGGGGGAGAGGTAGGGAATTCCAGAGAAATGGAGCAGCATGTGAAAAATCTTGGAGGTAGGAGTGTGAGGAAGTAATCAGTAGGCAGGAGAGTCGGCATGCATTAGCAGAGTGAAGAGGACGGGTGGGAATGTAAAGGGAGATAAGGTCAGAGATGTAGATGGGAAAGGAGTGGGTGAGGGCTTTGTATTTGAGTGTGAGAAGCTTGAAATGGATTCTGAAAGGGAAGGGAAGCCAGTGAAGGTCTTGTAAGAGAGGAGAGGTGGACGTAGTGCGTTTGGTGAGGAAAATGAGCCGGGCAGCAGCATTGAGGATAGATTGGAGTGGAGAGAGGTATTTGTCAGGAATGCCAGTCAGGAGGAGATAACAGTAGTATCTCAACCAACAATGGTGGTCATTCCTAGTTGTTCGCTCGATGCTATTTTTAGCAGAATTGCTAGTAGGCTAAAATCCGGCAGTTCTGCACATGCGTATGCACCGCAGGGCGCACACGCTAAGCAATTTCACACAAAACTATGCTATTTTACTCACGGGCGTACGAAGCTTTTCAGTCGCTCTGTTGATCGGAGAATGATTGACAGGAAGTGTGTGTTTCTGGGTGGTAACTGAGCGTTTTCCGGGAGTGTGCTAAAAAAACGCAGGCGTGCCAGCAGAAAACGCAGGAGTGGCTGGAGAAACGGGGGAGTGGCTGGCCGGACACTGGGCGTGTTTGTGACGTCAAACCAGGAACTAAACGGACTGAGGTGATCGCAATCTAGGAGTAGGTCTGGAGCTACTCAGAAACTGCAAGGAAACACTTAATAGCAGAATTGCTAATCTTTCGTTAGCAATTCTGCTATGCTAAGATACACTCCCAGAGGGCAGCGGCTTTGTGTTTGCATTGCTGCTAAAAGTAGCTAGCGAGCGAACAACTCGGAATGACCACCAATGGGGGTCATTCCGAGTTGTTCGCTCGGTAAAAATCTTCGCATCGCAGCGATTTTCCGCTTAATGCGCATGCGCAATGTCCGCACTGCGGCTGCGCCAAGTAAATTTGCTATGCACTTAGGAATTTTACTCACGGCTTTTTCATCGTTCTGGCGATCGTAATGTGATTGACAGGAAATGGGTGTTACTGGGCGGAAACAGGCCGTTTTATGGGCGTGTGGGGAAAAACGCTACAGTTTCCGGAAAAAATGCAGGAGTGGCTGGAGAAACGGGGGAGTGTCTGGGCGAACGCTGGGTGTGTTTGTGACGTCAAACCAGGAACGACAAGCACTGAACTGATCGCAGATGCCGAGTAAGTCTGGAGCTACTCAGAAACTGCTACGAGGTGTGTAATCGCAATATTGCGAATACATCGTTCGCAATTTTAAGATGCTAAGATTCACTCCCAGTAGGCGGCGGCTTAGCATGAGCAAATCTGCTAAAATTCACTTGCGAGCGAACAACTCGGAATGACCCCCTATGTTTCAACCAGCAGTGAAGAAAAATAGCAACATTACAACATACAAAGGTTTTCAGATAGATTAGTTTCATACTGTACAAGAACACAATTTTGCAGATTCTCACATAGATGACCAACAGGGGGATGCAGTCAGTTTACCTCCAATCAAAATCCCGACGTTCAAAATCCCGACACCAATTGACCGATGGTCAAAATCCCGACATGGACAAAATACCGACATTTAAAATACCGACAAGGTCAAAATACCGACATGTAAAATGCCGACAGGTCAAAATACCGACATGAGTTTTTCATGATTTTTTTTATTGAAACCGACTTGTTCATACTTTACCATCCCAGTGGACCTGGAGGGGGAATATAATAGTGTGCCGAGCGCAGCGAGGCACCGTGCCCGAAGCATGGCGAGCGCAGCGAGCCATGCGAGGGGACGCGGTACACTTTATATGGTGTCCATGTTGACTTATGTCGACATACACACACAAAAAACAACAAAAACCGCATGTCGGTATTTCGACCTGTCGGCATTTTACATGTCGGTATTTTGACCTTGTCGGTATTTTAAATGTCGGTATTTTGTCCATGTCGGGATTTTGACCTTGTCGGGATTTTGACCATCAGTCAATTGGTCTCGGGATTTTGAACGTCGGCTTTTTGATTGGAGGTATTTAAGAAACAATACAACACTGAGAGAAAGAAGTCTTTTTTTTTTTTCAAAAGTCTGAAATATCCAACCACATGAGCTTATTGTATGTGCAAAGAAACTTATTGTCTGTGTATTCTCAGATCTAATATTTTTAAAAAAATCTCTCATTTTGTCAGTATTCGCAGCCTCTTTCTGGGTTTGTTCTACATGCTCTCTTAACAGATGAATAAACATTATGTACAATTTGCACATTTTGATTGTGCAAATTGTACAGTAAATACATAACAAAAAGAATAGTATATCCACAAAGGACTTATAAATAGCTCAGTCTCAACATATGAAGTTTTAGAAACAATTTAAAAACAATTTTGTTTCATTTTTTAAACTATATTAACATAATTGCAGTTCAGTAGCATCAATAGTAAATATCAATGTTTAATTTAATTAAAGGCACATACATAGGTGAACATACACATTGGATATATGAGAACTGCTGTGGAAAATGTGGAGGAGTCTACTTTCATGGGATTGTAGGTCTGGCTACTGCATTTATGTACTATCATCCGATGTTATTACTTTTGTCACTTTTGTATGATGTGACTATATTTATTACAAGAGTAGGGGCTACATGATGTAATAGGGTCTGAGTTTTGTGTGCGGGACAAACACACACTTTCTCGCACATTTTAAATTGCAAGTATTTTTAGTGCTTAAACTTGCACCTTGTAATGCAAGTTTCATTACAAGGTGCAAGTTATTTGGGGGACTGTATTTTTAGAACCAGGACCGGTGCAAGAGTCTGGTACTGGTTTTTAAAATACAGTGGGACCACACACATTTTTTTTGCTGAACAGGCTCAAAGGGACCGACTCAGAGAGTACGGGGCTGGTTATGTTTAGGGGGTGGGGGTTGTAATTTTTATTATTATTATTATTATTATTATTATTATTATATCAAAACTTTTACAGACAGAAGCATGCACAGATCTGTGTATGCTTCTGTCAAACGCGCCTATAAAAAGCTGGTCTATTTATAGGCGACTGTTTGGTAAGTGTTTTGGCTGAGTTTTATGTTTTCCATAGGAAAACATCTAGAGTTTGGCCATTGCAAGTTGCGGGATTGCGGTATATATGCAAGTTTGCATGTTCCCGTTTCCTATTATATTGCAAGTTCTGAAAAAGTTGGAGTTTAGCGGTAAACTCGCACTTTTTTAAAACTAAGTTCCTATTACGTTTAGCCCTATATAAAGTGGTCGAAGTGTGCCGGTATGCGGTGGTACGGCATACCGGCACTTCGATTTACATTGTCTCGGAAGTCTTGGGGCCAGAAGCAGCCAGTATTACAATGAGTCATTAACTTCTGATGTGCTGCCCGTCGCCAGTTTCTGGGGCAAGTATTAACTGAACTCCTGTTTTTAACGTGGAATTATCCTTTCAAATCAGTTTGCTTAATAATAAACTGAGCTGTGAGCCATGCTTGGAAATTAAAGGTAATAATGAGCAAAAAGGGGTTAACACTACAGATTGATGCACGCAGAGAGAGAGAGCCCTGTAGCTGAAAAAAATGGGTACGATGCCAAAAGTGTAACATTAGCCTTAACAACTATGACTTGGGACAGCAAAGAGCAAAAGTGTCAGAGCTTATGTAGCAGTAGCCAGCGATGATAATAGCAGTATTGTATTTACAAAATATGCATTCCATTTCATTGCTGGCGGGGTCATGTGTCCTGTGTCTGCACCACCTGTGCTTTCAACAAAACGATTATCCCATTGCTGGTGTGAAAGCTGCTCGTCGATAGAGGTACCCAGCTAAACTAGCCCAGTGGGACTCCTGCAGGGATGAGGCAGCCTTCTATGAAATTCCATCTCTTTTCCAGGACTACAGAACATATTCCTTATTTTGGAGAATGCAGAGAATGAGTTCCAGGAACATCGTTCCTCACATTACTGTCATAAGCTAACTGGTGATAATTAGATCAAATTAACAAAGAGAACATTCCTTGCACAGCTACAAAGACAGCTGAAACATTTTAGTGGACAAGAGGAGAAGACGGTTACTGATATACCCCTTGCACTTGGCCAAGGCGAATGCTTCTTGAGGCAGAGGCTTCCTATAGCACAGTTCCCAGGGATGGATTAAAATAAATGAAATAGTTCAAAGCTCCAAGTCTTGTTCCACATATAAATGACACTTGATAAATGATATGTCTAAAAATAAGTGTCTTCTAATGGAATATATTCGCTTCCAAGCAGTATAGTGGCTGTCGCTGAACGTGTCTCTAAAACACGATGAGGGCCATTTACCCACTTTATGGATATGAAATATTAAGAAAAAAAAATGCATTGTACAACATTAAGTGAAACTGTATTGTGGCTGAGAAAAAGTAATATTTAGAGATCATACTTCCATAAGCATTGTAATTCAATAGACCACTGGTTCCAAAACCCAGTCCTCAAGGCAGGGCAGCCTTCAGGGAGGGACTGTGGGGACTGGAGTCCCGGGTCCTTACAGAGAGAGGGGCCCTCCCCTGGCTCCTAGCACCGATACCTGGAGAGCTGCACAAGGCTGCACAACAACAGCGGGCTGATACTCAGGGAGGACTTCTTTAAAGCAGCATTCCCTGTGTATCAGCTCTCTGTAAATTGTTCCTGCAGATCCTTAAAGGCTCCACATATATTTAATGTTACAATGTGTGACATCACATAGGTTCAAACCAGTGTGATTGGAGGCACTGCAGCACCAAATTGAGATCCCAAGGTGGCGTAGGAGGCACTAAGGGAGGTTGGATGTGCAGCACACCTTTCAAGAACGTCTGGACCTCAGGAATAGAAGCCAATTGTTTCTGAAAGAAAATGGACAAGGCCGAAATCTGGACTTTTATGGAGCCCAGACGCAGGCCCACATTCACACCTATTTGGAGAAAAAGCAGGAAACGTACCAGATGAAATTCCACCGCAGAAAATTTTCTGCTCTCATACCAAGAGACGTATTTCTTCCAAATACGGTGGTATTGTTTAGACATTACCCCCTTTCTGGCTTGGATCATAGTCGGGATAACCTTGTCAGGGAACCCTCTCCCGGCTAGAATCAGCCGTTCAACTTCCATGCCGTTAAATGTAGCCGCGGTAAGTCTTGATAGACGAACAGGCCCTGTTGTAGAAGATCCTCGCGAAGAGGTAGAGGCCACGGATCTTCGAGGAGCATATCCAGAAGATCCACGTACCAGGCCCTTTTTGGCCAGTCCGGAGCAATGAGTATTGCTTGAACCTTTTCCCTTTTTACTCTCTTTAGAAGTCTTGGGATCAGAGGAAGTGGAGAAAACACGTACACCATTTGATAGACCCATGGAGTCGTCAGAGCGTCTACCGCCACTGCCTGCGGGTCTCTCAACCTGGAACAATACCGCTTGAGCTTCTTGTTGAGACTAGAGGCGATCATGTCAATTTGTGGATATCCCCATTGACTTGTCAAGCACCTGAACACTTCCGGGTGAAGGCCCCACTCCCCCGGGTGCAGGTCGTGTCTGCTGAGGAAGTCTGCTTCCCAGTTGTCTACTCCCAGAATGAAGAACGCTTACAATGCCACATCGTGTTTTTCTGCCGAGAGGAGAATTCTTGACACCTCTAACAATGTTGCTCTGCATTTCATTCTGCACTGTCAGTTTATGTACACTACTGCCGTCACATTGTCCGACTGGAACTGAATGGCCCAGTCCTGAAGAAATGATGAGGCCCGCAGAAGGGCGTTGTATATGGCCCTGAGTTCCAAAATGTTGATTGGAAAGACAACTTCCTGACTTGACCATCCTCCTTGAAATTTCACCCCCTGGGTGACTGCTCCCCAATTTCTGAGACTTGCATCAGTGGTTAGCAGAATCCAGATCTGAATTCCGAACCTCTGTCTCTCTATGAGGTGAGAAGTCTGTAGCCACCACAGAAGGGAGATCCTGGCTTTTGGTGACAGACGGATCCTCTGGTGCATGTGAAGATGCGATCCGGACCATTTGTCCAACAGAACGAGCTGGAAGGGTCTTGCGTGAAACCTTCCGTACTGAGGTGCCTTGTAAGAGGCCACCGTTTTCCCAAGAAGGCAAATGCATAGATGCACCGATATCCGGGTTGGCTTCAGGACATCCCGAACCATTGACTGGATTACTAATGCCTTTGCTAACGGAAGGTACACTTTCTGCGACTCCGTATCCAGTATCATTCCCAGGAAAGGAAGCCTCCGTGTTGGCTCTAAGCGAGATTTCAGAAGGTTCAGAATCCACCCATGATCCTGGAGAAGTTTGGTTGAGAGACCAATGCTGTCCAGAAGATCGTCCAGGTACGGAATTATGTTCACTCCCTGTTTTCTGAGGAGAAACATCAACTCTGCCATCACCTTGGTGAACACCCTTGGTGCCGTGGAGAGACCAAATGGCAGGGCCTGGAATTGGTAGTGACAGTACTGCAGTGCAAACCATAGATAAGCATGATGAGGCGGCCAGATCGGAATGTGAAGGTACGCATCCTTGATATCCAGAGATGCTAGGAATTCCCCCTCCTCCAGACCTGAGATCACTCTATCTTGAATTTGAAAACTCTTAAGTACGGGTTCAACGACTTGTGGTTCAGAATCGGACGTACCGAACCATCCGGTTTCGGTACTACAAACAAGTTGGAATAATGGGGGTCATTCCAAGTTGTTCGCTCGCAAGCTGCTTTTAGCAGCTTTGCACACGCTAAGCCGCCGCCTACTGGGAGTGAATCTTAGCTTATCAAAATTGCGAACGAAAGATTAGCAAAATAGCGAATAGACACTTCTTAGCAGTTTCTGAGTAGCTCCACACTTACTCGGCATCTGCGATCAGTTCAGTGCTTGTCGTTCCTGGTTTGACGTCACAAACACACCCAGCGTTCGCCCAGACACTCCTCCGTTTCTCCAGCCACTCCAGCGTTTTTCCCAGAAACGGTAGCGTTTTTTCACACACACCCATAAAACGGCCTGTTTCCGCCCAGAAACACCCACTTCCTGTCAATCACATTACGATCACCAGAACGAAGAATAAACCTCGTAATGTCGTGAGTAAAATACCTAACTGCATAGCAAATTTACTTGGCGCAGTCGCACTGCGGGCATTGCGCATGCGCATTAGCGACTAATCGCTCCGTTGCGAGAAAAAAATACAGAGCGAACAACTCGGAATGACCCCCAATATTCATTGTTTTGCAGATGAGGTGGAACTGGAACAATGACCCGAGTCTGTACCAGTTTTTGAATGGCATCCTGTAACCTTATGCTTGCCTCTTACGAAACTGGTAAGCCTGATATGAAGAATCTGTGAGGTGGGAGCTCCTGGAACTCCAGTCTGTAACCCTGGAAAATAAGATCTATGACCCAGGGATCCTGACATGATGTTGTCCAGATGTGACTGAAGAATTTTAGTAGAGATGAGCGGGTTCGGTTTCTCTGAATCCGAACCCGCACGAACTTCATGTTTTTTTTCACGGGTCCGAGCGACTCGGATCTTCCCGCCTTGCTCGGTTAACCCGAGCGCGCCCGAACGTCATCATGACGCTGTCGGATTCTCGCGAGACTCGGATTCTATATAAGGAGCCGCGCGTCGCCGCCATTTTCACACGTGCATTGAGATTGATAGGGAGAGGACGTGGCTGGCGTCCTCTCCGTTATAGTAGAAAAGAGTAAAGACTGAGTGACTTAGTTATAATTGTGGGGAGGATTGGGGACGGGGAGCAGCTGTTAGGGAGTACAGTGATTTAGATTAGGAGAGAGAGAGAGAGAGAGAGATTGACCTGATTTACTGGAGCTTAGGAGTACTGTAGAAGAGAGAGCAGAGTTTACTAGTGACTGACCACAGTGACCACCAGACAGTGCAGTTTTATTTAATATATCCGTTCTCTGCCTGAAAAAAACGATACACACAGTGACTCAGTCACATACCATATCTGTGTGCACTGCTCAGCCCAGTGTGCTGCATCATCTATGTATATATTATATATCTGACTGTGCTCAGCTCACACAGCTTATAATTGTGGGGGAGACTGGGGAGCACTGCAGTGCCAGTTATAGGTTATAGCAGGAGCCAGGAGTACAAGACAGTCACATACCATATCTGTGTGCACTGCTCAGCCCAGTGTGCTGCATCATCTATGTATATATTATATATCTGACTGTGCTCAGCTCACACAGCTTATAATTGTGGGGGAGACTGGGGAGCACTGCAGTGCCAGTTATAGGTTATAGCAGGAGCCAGGAGTACATATTATATTAAAATTAAACAGTGCACACTTTTGCTGCAGGAGTGCCACTGCCAGTGTGACTGACCAGTGACCTGACCACACTGACCACCAGTATAGTTAGTAGTATACTATATTGTGATTGCCTGAAAAAGTTAAACACTCGTCGTGTGACTTCACTTGTGTGGTGTTTTTTTTTTATTCTATAAAAAACTCATTCTGCTGACAGACAGTGTCCAGCAGGTCCGTCATTATATAATATATATACCTGTCCGGCTGCAGTAGTGATATATATATATTTTTTATATCATTATTTATCATCCAGTCGCAGCAGACACAGTACGGTAGTTCACGGCTGTAGCTACCTCTGTGTCGGCACTCGGCAGTCCGTCCATAATTGTATACCACCTAACCGTGGTTTTTTTTTCTTTCTTCTTTATACATACATACTACGACATCTCTTTATCAACCAGTCTATATTAGCAGCAGACACAGTACAGTACGGTAGTTCATGGCTGTGGCTACCTCTGTGTCGGCACTCGGCAGTCCGTCCATAATTGTATACCACCTAACCGTGGTTTTTTTTTCTTTCTTCTTTATACATACATACTACGACATCTCTTTATCAACCAGTCTATATTAGCAGCAGACACAGTACAGTACGGTAGTTCACAGCTGTGGCTACCTCTGTGTCGGCACTCGGCAGTCCGTCCATAATTGTATACCACCTAACCGTGGTTTTTTTTCCTTTCTTCTTTATACGTACATACTACGACATCTCTTTATCAACCAGTCTATATTAGCAGCAGACACAGTACAGTACGGTAGTTCACGGCTGTGGCTACCTCTGTGTCGGCACTCGGCAGTCCGTCCATAATTGTATACCACCTAACCGTGTTTTTTTTTTCTTTCTTCTTTATACATACATACTACGACATCTCTTTATCAACCAGTCTATATTAGCAGCAGACACAGTACAGTACGGTAGTTCACGGCTGTGGCTACCTCTGTGTCGGCACTCGGCAGTCCGTCCATAATTGTATACCACCTAACCGTGGTTTTTTTTTCTTTCTTCTTTATACGTACATACTACGACATCTCTTTATCAACCAGTCTATATTAGCAGCAGACACAGTACAGTACGGTAGTTCACGGCTGTGGCTACCTCTGTGTCGGCACTCGGCAGTCCGTCCATAATTGTATACCACCTAACCGTGTTTTTTTTTTCTTTCTTCTTTATACATACATACTACGACATCTCTTTATCAACCAGTCTATATTAGCAGCAGACACAGTACAGTACGGTAGTTCACGGCTGTGGCTACCTCTGTGTCGGCACTCGGCAGTCCGTCCATAATTGTATACCACCTACCCGTGGTTTTTTTTCTTTCTTCTTTATACATACATACTACGACATCTCTTTATCAACCAGTCTATATTAGCAGCAGACACAGTACAGTACGGTAGTTCACGGCTGTGGCTACCTCTGTGTCGGCACTCGGCAGTCCGTCCATAATTGTATACCACCTAACCGTGGTTTTTTTTTCTTTCTTCTTTATACATACATACTACGACATCTCTTTATCAACCAGTCTATATTAGCAGCAGACACAGTACAGTACGGTAGTTCACGGCTGTGGCTACCTCTGTGTCGGCACTCGGCAGTCCGTCCATAATTGTATACCACCTACCCGTGGTTTTTTTTTCTTTCTTCTTTATACATACATACTACGACATCTCTTTATCAACCAGTCTATATTAGCAGCAGACACAGTACAGTACGGTAGTTCACGGCTGTGGCTACCTCTGTGTCGGCACTCGGCAGTCCGTCCATAATTGTATACCACCTAACCGTGGTTTTTTTTCTTTCTTCTTTATACATACATACTACGACATCTCTTTATCAACCAGTCTATATTAGCAGCAGACACAGTACAGTACGGTAGTTCACGGCTGTGGCTACCTCTGTGTCGGCACTCGGCAGTCCGTCCATAATTGTATACTAGTATCCATCCATCTCCATTGTTTACCTGAGGTGCCTTTTAGTTGTGCCTATTAAAATATGGAGAACAAAAATGTTGAGGTTCCAAAATTAGGGAAAGATCAAGATCCACTTCCACCTCGTGCTGAAGCTGCTGCCACTAGTCATGGCCGAGACGATGAAATGCCAGCAACGTCGTCTGCCAAGGCCGATGCCCAATGTCATAGTACAGAGCATGTCAAATCCAAAACACCAAATATCAGTAAAAAAAGGACTCCAAAACCTAAAATAAAATTGTCGGAGGAGAAGTGTAAACTTGCCAATATGCCATTTACCACACGGAGTGGCAAGGAACGGCTGAGGCCCTGGCCTATGTTCATGGCTAGTGGTTCAGCTTCACATGAGGATGGAAGCAATCAGCCTCTCGCTAGAAAAATGAAAAGACTCAAGCTGGCAAAAGCACAGCAAAGAACTGTGCATTCTTCGAAATCCCAAATCCACAAGGAGAGTCCAATTGTGTCGGTTGCGATGCCTGACCTTCCCAACACTGGACGTGAAGAGCATGCGCCTTCCACCATTTGCACGCCCCCTGCAAGTGCTGGAAGGAGCACCCGCAGTCCAGTTCCTGATAGTCAGATTGAAGATGTCAGTGTTGAAGTACACCAGGATGAGGAGGATATGGGTGTTGCTGGCGCTGGGGAGGAAATTGACCAGGAGGATTCTGATGGTGAGGTGGTTTGTTTAAGTCAGGCACCCGGGGAGACACCTGTTGTCCGTGGGAGGAATAGGGCCGTTGACATGCCTGGTGAAAATACCAAAAAAATCAGCTCTTCGGTGTGGAGGTATTTCACCAGAAATGCGGACAACAGGTGTCAAGCCGTGTGTTCCCTTTGTCAAGCTGTAATAAGTAGGGGTAAGGACGTTAACCACCTCGGAACATCCTCCCTTATACGTCACCTGCAGCGCATTCATAATAAGTCAGTGACAAGTTCAAAAACTTTGGGTGACAGCGGAAGCAGTCCACTGACCAGTAAATCCCTTCCTCTTGTAACCAAGCTCACGCAAACCACCCCACCAACTCCCTCAGTGTCAATTTCCTCCTTCCCCAGGAATGCCAATAGTCCTGCAGGCCATGTCACTGGCAATTCTGACGATTCCTCTCCTGCCTGGGATTCCTCCGATGCATCCTTGCGTGTAACGCCTACTGCTGCTGGCGCTGCTGTTGTTGCTGCTGGGAGTCGATGGTCATCCCAGAGGGGAAGTCGTAAGACCACTTTTACTACTTCCACCAAGCAATTGACTGTCCAACAGTCCTTTGCGAGGAAGATGAAATATCACAGCAGTCATCCTACTGCAAAGCGGATAACTGAGGCCTTGGCATCCTGGGTGGTGAGAACCGTGGTTCCGGTATCCATCATTACTGCAGAGCCAACTAGAGACTTGTTGGAGGTACTGTGTCCCCGGTACCAAATACCATCTAGGTTCCATTTCTCTAGGCAGGCGATACCGAAAATTTACACAGACCTCAGAAAAAGAGTCACCAGTGTCCTAAAAAATGCAGCTGTACCCAATGTCCACTTAACCACGGACATGTGGACAAGTGGAGCAGGGCAGGGTCAGGACTATATGACTGTGACAGCCCACTGGGTAGATGTATGGACTCCCGCCGCAAGAACAGCAGCGGCGGCACCAGTAGCAGCATCTCGCAAACGCCAACTCTTTCCTAGGCAGGCTACGCTTTGTATCACCGGTTTCCAGAATACGCACACAGCTGAAAACCTCTTACGGCAACTGAGGAAGATCATCGCGGAATGGCTTACCCCAATTGGACTCTCCTGTGGATTTGTGGCATCGGACAACGCCAGCAATATTGTGTGTGCATTAAATATGGGCAAATTCCAGCACGTCCCATGTTTTGCACATACCTTGAATTTGGTGGTGCAGAATTATTTAAAAAACGACAGGGGCGTGCAAGAGATGCTGTCGGTGGCCAGAAGAATTGCGGGACACTTTCGGCGTACAGGCACCACGTACAGAAGACTGGAGCACCACCAAAAACTACTGAACCTGCCCTGCCATCATCTGAAGCAAGAAGTGGTAACGAGGTGGAATTCAACCCTCTATATGCTTCAGAGGTTGGAGGAGCAGCAAAAGGCCATTCAAGCCTATACAATTCAGCACGATATAGGAGGTGGAATGCACCTGTCTCAAGCGCAGTGGAGAATGATTTCAACGTTGTGCAAGGTTCTGATGCCCTTTGAACTTGCCACACGTGAAGTCAGTTCAGACACTGCCAGCCTGAGTCAGGTCATTCCCCTCATCAGGCTTTTGCAGAAGAAGCTGGAGACATTGAAGGAGGAGCTAACACGGAGCGATTCCGCTAGGCATGTGGGACTTGTGGATGGAGCCCTTAATTCGCTTAACAAGGATTCACGGGTGGTCAATCTGTTGAAATCAGAGCACTACATTTTGGCCACCGTGCTCGATCCTAGATTTAAAGCCTACCTTGGATCTCTCTTTCCGGCAGACACAAGTCTGCTGGGGTTGAAAGACCTGCTGGTGAGAAAATTGTCAAGTCAAGCGGAACGCGACCTGTCAACATCTCCTCCTTCACATTCTCCCGCAACTGGGGGTGCGAGGAAAAGGCTCAGAATTCCGAGCCCACCCGCTGGCGGTGATGCAGGGCAGTCTGGAGCGACTGCTGATGCTGACATCTGGTCCGGACTGAAGGACCTGACAACGATTACGGATACGGACATGTCGTCTACTGGCACTGCATATGATTCTCTCCCCATTGAAAGAATGGTGGAGGATTATATGAGTGACCGCATCCAAGTAGGCACGTCACACAGTCCGTACTTATACTGGCAGGAAAAAGAGGCAATTTGGAGGCCCTTGCACAAACTGGCTTTATTCTACCTAAGTTGCCCTCCCACAAGTGTGTACTCCGAAAGAGTGTTTAGTGCCGCCGCTCACCTTGTCAGCAATCGGCGTACGAGGTTACATCCAGAAAATGTGGAGAAGATGATGTTCATTAAAATGAATTATAATCAATTCCTCCGCGGAGACATTGACCAGCAGCAATTGCCTCCACAAAGTACACAGGGAGCTGAGATGGTGGATTCCAGTGGGGACGAATTGATAATCTGTGAGGAGGGGGATGTACACGGTGATATATCGGAGGATGATGATGAGGTGGACATCTTGCCTCTGTAGAGCCAGTTTGTGCAAGGAGAGATTAATTGCTTCTTTTTTGGTGGGGGTCCAAACCATCCCGTCATTTCAGTCACAGTCGTGTGGCAGACCCTGTCACTGAAATGATGGGTTGGTTAAAGTGTGCATGTCCTGTTTATACAACATAAGGGTGGGTGGGAGGGCCCAAGGACAATTCCATCTTGCACCTCTTTTTTTTTTAATTTTCTTTGCGTCATGTGCTGATTGTGGAGGGTTTTTTGGAAGGGACATCCTGCGTGACACTGCAGTGCCACTCCTAAATGGGCCCGGTGTTTGTGTCGGCCACTAGGGTCGCTAATCTTACTCACACAGCTACCTCATTGCGCCTCTTTTTTTCTTTGCGTCATGTGCTGATTGGGGAGGGTTTTTTGGAAGGGACATCCTGCGTGACACTGCAGTGCCACTCCTAAATGGGCCCGGTGTTTGTGTCGGCCACTAGGGTCGCTAATCTTACTCACACAGCTACCTCATTGCGCCTCTTTTTTTCTTTGCATCATGTGCTGATTGGGGAGGGTTTTTTGGAAGGGACATCCTGCGTGACACTGCAGTGCCACTCCTAAATGGGCCCGGTGTTTGTGTCGGCCACTAGGGTCGCTAATCTTACTCACACAGCTACCTCATTGCGCCTCTTTTTTTCTTTGCGTCATGTGCTGATTGGGGAGGGTTTTTTGGAAGGGACATCCTGCGTGACACTGCAGTGCCACTCCTAAATGGGCCCGGTGTTTGTGTCGGCCACTAGGGTCGCTAATCTTACTCACACAGCTACCTCATTGCGCCTCTTTTTTTCTTTGCGTCATGTGCTGATTGGGGAGGGTTTTTTGGAAGGGACATCCTGCGTGACACTGCAGTGCCACTCCTAAATGGGCCCGGTGTTTGTGTCGGCCACTAGGGTCGCTAATCTTACTCACACAGCTACCTCATTGCGCCTCTTTTTTTCTTTGCGTCATGTGCTGATTGTGGAGGGTTTTTTGGAAGGGACATCCTGCGTGACACTGCAGTGCCACTCCTAAATGGGCCCGGTGTTTGTGTCGGCCACTAGGGTCGCTAATCTTACTCACACAGCTACCTCATTGCGCCTCTTTTTTTCTTTGCGTCATGTGCTGATTGGGGAGGGTTTTTTGGAAGGGACATCCTGCGTGACACTGCAGTGCAACTCCTAAATGGGCCCGGTGTTTGTGTCGGCCACTAGGGTCGCTAATCTTACTCACACAGCTACCTCATTGCGCCTCTTTTTTTCTTTGCGTCATGTGCTGATTGGGGAGGGTTTTTTGGAAGGGACATCCTGCGTGACACTGCAGTGCCACTCCTAAATGGGCCCGGTGTTTGTGTCGGCCACTAGGGTCGCTAATCTTACTCACACAGCTACCTCATTGCGCCTCTTTTTTTCTTTGCGTCGTGTGCTGATTGGGGAGGGTTTTTTGGAAGGGACATCCTGCGTGACACTGCAGTGCCACTCCTAAATGGGCCCGGTGTTTGTGTCGGCCACTAGGGTCGCTTATCTTACTCACACAGTCAGCTACCTCATTGCGCCTCTTTTTTTCTTTGCGTCATGTGCTGTTTGGGGAGGGTTTTTTGGAAGGGACATCCTGCGTGACACTGCAGTGCCACTCCTAAATGGGCCCGGTGTTTGTGTCGGCCACTAGGGTCGCTTATCTTACTCACACAGTCAGCTACCTCATTGCGGCTCTTTTTTTCTTTGCGTCATGTGCTGTTTGGGGAGGGTTTTTTGGAAGGGACATCCTGCGTGACACTGCAGTGCCACTCCTAAATGGGCCCGGTGTTTGTGTCGGCCACTAGGGTCGCTTATCTTACTCACACAGTCAGCTACCTCATTGCGCCTCTTTTTTTCTTTGCGTCATGTGCTGTTTGGGGAGGGTTTTTTGGAAGGGACATCCTGCGTGACACTGCAGTGCCACTCCTAGATGGGCCAGGTGTTTGTGTCGGCCACTAGGGTCGCTTAGCTTAGTCATCCAGCGACCTCGGTGCAAATTTTAGGACTAAAAATAATATTGTGAGGTGTGAGGTATTCAGAATAGACTGAAAATGAGTGGAAATTATGGTTTTTGAGGTTAATAATAATATGGGATCAAAATGACCCCCAAATTCTATGATTTAAGCTGTTTTTTAGGGTTTTTTGAAAAAAACACCCGAAACCAAAACACACCCGAATCCGACAAAAAAAATTCGGTGAGGTTTTGCCAAAACGCGGTCGAACCCAAAACACGGCCGCGGAACCGAACCCAAAACCAAAACACAAAACCCGAAAAATTTCAGGCGCTCATCTCTAAATTTTAGTAGGGCTCCCACCTGCCAGTCCTCCAGGCCTCGCGGTCCACCGTCATGCTGAAGGTTGCTGGTTTGCGTGGTTTACCTCTAGCGCCTCTGGTGGCTGTAGAAGCACCTCTGGTTTTGCCCTTAAACTTGGCCGTCCGAAAGGACTGTAAATTCGCAGCTAAGTAAGCCTTCCTGGTAGGGGGAGCTGCGGAAGGAAGATATGTAGACATACCCGCAGTAGCTTTGGAGATCCATTTGTCTAGTTCAGTGGTTCTCAAACTCGGTCCTCAGGACCCCACACAGTGCATGTTTTGCAGGTAACCCAGCAAGTGCACAGGTGTATTAATTACTCACTGACACATTTTAAAAGGTCCACAGGTGGAGCTAATTATTTCGCTTGTGATTCTTTGAGGAGACCTGCAAAACATGCACTGTGTGGGGTCCTGAGGACCGAGTTTGAGAACCTGTGGTCTAGTTCATCTCCAAATAAGGCCTCTCCTGTGAATGGTAGGCCTTCCACGCCTTTCTTGGAGTCCGTATCAGCAGTCCACTGGCATAGCCATAAGCCCCTGCGTGCTAACACTGCCATAGCAGTGGTGCGTGCATTAAGCAAGCCTATCTCTTTTATGGCTTTCACCATAAAGTTCGCAGAGTCCTGTATATGTTGCAAGAGTAAAACAATCTCCCCCCTAGATAAGGAATCTAATTCCTCAATTACGTTACCTGACCATTTAGCAATGGCTTTAGCAATCTACGCACATGCTATAGTGCATCTCTGGGCCACCCTAGCAGCTGTGTACAAGGATTTGAGTGTAATCTCAATTTTACAATCAGCCGTGTCTTTCAGGGAGGCTGCACCAGGGACAGGCAATACAATCTTTTGTGACAGCCTGGACACTGATGCATCCGCTATCGGTGGATTTTCCCATTTTTTCCTATCCTCCAGAGGAAAAGGAAAAGATGAGAGCAACCTTTTAGGGATTTGAAATTTCCTATCAGGATTAACCCACGGTTCTTAAACAGGGTATTCGATTCCTTTGACACAGAAAAAGTGACTGAGGACTTCTTTTTTACATTTAAATAAGATTCCTCACACTCCTCTGTCACCTTATCAGGAATTTGCAGAACGTCTCTGATAGCTTCTATAAGAGCCTCTAATCCCTGTGACAGAGCAGCATTCCCCCCTCTGAATCCACCACACCCTCCTCCATGTCTGACCCCTCAGTGTCAGAGTCAGACTGCAGGTTATGGGCCAGAGTTTGTTTTTGTGGACAAATGGCAGAGGACTGAGACGCTTATCTCTGTTCATAAACTCATCCACAGTCTTAAGTATTGCGTCTCTTTCTCATTGCGGGACAATTTATTAGAAATATTGGAAATCATTCCTTTAATGGAATCCAGCCACACTGGTTCAGCCCCGCTATTCTGGGAAGGTGCACTACACCGAGTACATAGTAATGAGCTCCCTGGGGTAGAGGAACACTCTGCCATATATGAAACACACTCTTTGCCTGACATAATGTAAATGTGACAGAGCACACACACACACACACACACACACACACACAGGAAAAGGTTAAAAGCCCAATTAACCCACAAAGAGCCCTTCCAGGGAGACACAGAGATATTTTGGAGCCAGCACACAGCGCTCTTATCGCTAATGCCAAGCTTAGCCGGGTCGCAGACTAAGTACCCAGATTGGGGACTCAGTACACTAATAATCGCTCCCCCCTTGCTATGACCCCCTGGTACCACTGAGGTAATCTGGAGTCACACCGCAGGAGCTGTGCGTCCCTGTCAGTCAGCCTCTGTGTCAACTGCAGAGGGAAAATGGCGCTGGTGAGCTGCTGGATCCGCTCATAGTGAAGCCCCGCCCCCTCAATGGTGCGCGTTCTTGCCGGATTTTTTATACTGGCTGAGGTAATTTAGTGCTTAAAATGGAGTCAGATCCGCTTGAAGGCTTTGTTTGCCAGTGTCGGTACTGTGTACAATGTACTTAGACGCAGTTGTGTAATGAGTCTGGAGATGCAGTCCGCCCCGGTTAGAAGCCGTGCGTCTCCGTACCCTAATGTCGCCATAATGGCTGGCGACCTGCTAAACAGGACGCCGGCTTAGTACTCACCACTCTTCACTATTCTGTCTCTGTCAGGGATGGTGGCATGCTGCGGGAATGTATGCTAGCCGTGGTGGAACTTGCAAATAGTTCCCTCAGGAGCTAGTGTCCTGTCAGCAGGGAACGGGACCATTAACCCTTCAAGAGGTTGGCCCGTTCCCCCCACTAAGTCCCACGAAGCAGGCAGGCTGGTTTCATCCAGTCCTGCCTGAAAACAACAAACAGATAAAATAAATGCAGAAAACTTTTCAGGAGCTTCCATAAGCGTGACCGGCTCCTCCTGGTAGCAGGGGCATAGAGGGAGGAGCCAGCGCACACTATCAAATTCTTAAAGTGCCCAAGGCTCCTAGTGGACTCGTCTATACCCCATAGTACTAGATGGATCCCCAGTATCCTCTAGGACGTAAGAGAAAAATATTTTTGGGTCTAATTTTGTATGTTAAACCATGTAAAAGCGAAATTAGTGGAAATGTGTACCCTTGCGGGCTCTCTTCGCTCACGCTGCTTGGCACAGGTTACTATTCCTAATCGTTGTCCACGTGGATGGTAAAGTATGAAAATGTTGAAAAAAAACTAAATTAAAAAGTATGACAACCATATGTGTGTAAACCATTGTCATGTCGACCATTTGAACCTGTCGATCTTATGAACCTGTCTACCTTAAGCACTGTCAATCTTTTACATTTTGACCTTTTGACCGTTGACCTTTTGCACCTGTTGACCTATTGCATGTCGACCATATGCGGTCAACCTATTGACTGTCAACCCATTCACTGTCAACCTATCATCCAGACACCAAGGTTCATGACCATGAAAGGTACCAGGGTTATTCCTTGGTCGCCTTTAGTTGTGAACGCATTTAGTGTGAACGGCATTACCCAGGTTACGATGATACCGGGTCATGCATAAAAAGGTGTAATGGCGGGCACCATAGCACCTGGAGATTACATCATCTCCAAGCGTCCACTGTAAGACGGAAGACCTGGGTCACTGGAAGACCTGGGACCAGTGTGAACGGTGATGACCACCAGTGGCTGCAGCGCTGACTACCTTGTGCAGGGTGGGGGGGGGGGGGGGGTGCTATGAACATATACACATACATGTGTAGATGTATGTAATATACGTGCTGGTGTTTGTCCACCATGCCGGTTGGCGGCCGGCCATACACACTGGGCAATATGACGACCACTTGCCGAGAAAGTGAACGACGTCGCTCAGGAAGGGTGAAAATGAGCAATGTCGTTCATTTTATCGCCAAGTGTGTGTGCACCTTAAAAGGAATATATTATTATTATTATTATTATTATTATCATAATCAATACAGGTAGCGCTCAGAATAAATACAGGACAAAGTACTGAGAGCACAAGACAGCATTACCACAATTTAGACAGTTGGCAGAAAGTCTTTCTACTACTACCTGTTCCTGCAGGTTCAGCACCCCCTGATGTCTTAAGCTCATTTGCGGCTTGCCTTGCCCGGATCTTGAAATGTCAGGTCCTATTTGCAAAAGGGATAGATACTATTCTTTGCCTGGTAAACTGAGCTAGTATAACATACTAGCCTTTCAACCAGCTCCAACATTAAAGTAATAGAGTTTTGTTCAACACTTCTGTCTATTTCTCCTAATGACTCCCAACATAACATTATTAACTCCCCAAATAACATCTATAAATACCCCACGTAAAAAATACACCAATATCACACACACACGTTACAGCAAAATGGAGACTTATGGTAGACTTACCATGGTTAAATCTCTTTCTGCGAGGTACACTGGGTTCCACAGGGTCGAGTAGTATCCTCTGCCTCTATGTATCCAGGAGGGAATCCACAACCATCAGTAGAGCTTGCGCTTTAATGGATCCGGAGGGATAACTGATGTGCAGAACTGGCGAGGGGGATGTCTCTGTGAATAGACTGCGTACCCGTGAGAGACAACGTCTCGAACCCATGCGTCTGAAGTGGTCATTAACCAGACCTAGATGAATCGTAGAAGTCGGCCCACCACCCTGGGATCCCCCAGGGGGAGGCCTGTCCCATTATGCAACAGGCTTGTCATGAGAAGCAGGCCAGGAACGTTAGGCCTTGGGCTTAGTGGTTGTTGGGAGCACGAGACAATCTCAGGTATGCCTGACCTTCACTTTCCCTTAAGGCCGAAAGCAGGGAAAAGTGGTACATTTTGCTTTCTGTGCAGAAGGAGTAGCATTTGGCAGTCATAGTACCCGCCGATTCAGACCCAATTTTTAATTAGGTCTTCCCCAAATAAAATGTCCCCAGTAAAAGGGGAACACCTCCAAGGACTTTTGGAGTCCAGGTCTACCATCCATGACCACAACCACAGAATACGGCAAGCCAGGACAGACGTATTCGACCCCTTGGCAGCCAACACACCCGCCTCAGGGGATGCCTCCTGGTGTAAAAAAAAGGTGGCGGTGGTATTGTGAGACAGGGAATGTCTGTCAATGACAGATATATCCTCAGGCAGCTCTTCCTCTAATGCCTGATCCAGTCATCAATCTATTTTGCAGCCCCAAGAGGATGCAATCGTGGTCTATGTACAACACCCGTAAGGGAGTAATAGACTTCAGGCATCCCTCCACACGCTTACCTGTCTGTTCCTACAGTGAGGGGACAGTGGTGAGAGGCAGAGTGGACGACACCCGATGGGTGACACATGAGTTCACTAGCAGTGAATTATATACTCGTTATATAACTCTGCAGGGGGAGGATACCGAGCTAATGCCCGTTGTAGACAGGGGGAATGTCTTCCCTGGATTAGACCAGGGGTCTTGTCTGATGTACATTTAATGGTCAGATTGTGGTAACAGAGTTTTAATTACCCTCTGACATGTGAACATATCAGTTTGCTTAACCACAGTAAGAGAATACTCTTATAATCAGTGATTTTTAGGATTTGTTACCCAGTAACCACAAGGGCAGTGGTATCATTAAGCAATGGAAAATCCTTGTCAGGAACACCTACAGTAATATAGGGACTGACAAGACAGCATGATCCCCCTCTCTTCAGATAAAATATCAGAGAGATTATTGGATAGGGAGGAGGTAGCAGCCCGCTCAGATGACCCAGAGACACGAGAGTGACCTAGAATGGGGTTTTGCCTGACCAAGGAATGAGTCATACGCTACAATCCGTGAGGCAAAATTTTCCCGCCCAAAGCGGAGTAACCATGGGGACATCAGTGACTGTAATGTTACAGGTGGTCCCATAGGGGGCAGAAAGCGTCCAACTAGAGAACCCAGTAGGTTTGAGAACGCAGCCCAAGTTGGCTCCTGATTGATTACAGGAGCTGCGGACTGACTGGAAGATGTATGAGACAAAGCACATAGACCATCATACAAAACTCCCCCATCAAGTAAATCCGTTGCGCATGCTCTGCACGATGCAGGAGCGTCCCCAGATTTACTGCCCTACTGTACATGTTAAACATTATACACAAATGCAACATAGAGCGGTTTAGTACCATGAAGCCAGACAGACTACAATACCTGCGAATACATCCATTAGCATGTGACTGAGTACCCAGTACACAACACCTGCAAATAAATCCGGTATTATGTGACTGAGTACACAGTAGAATACATGTAATAGGTAAATACTGTGACACACTATATATGTACCCAGACACACCTAGTCCCCTAGGGTACAGTCTACAGTGATAGATATATCTGGAATACACCGCAGTGAAATCACATAGCAGATACAGGCACACATAGTCACGTTTGCAATGCAGATAATTATTTTCATGAAAATAAAATTGCATTGGATTATTATATAAACATATATATATATATATATATATATATATATATAATATCCCAAAATAGATGACAGCGGCACTCAAGGATTTGAAAAAATGGAAAACTGTATTCAAAAGTGAATGAACAAGCCGACGTTTCGGGGCTTACCCGCCCCTTTGTCAAGGTGTGTAACAATCAAAACATAAAACAACATACCTTTTATGAAGAAGAAGCCCGCCAGTGCTCGTGCGTGGGTCGGAGACGCGGCTTCCCGCTGTGCTTCCGGTCCCTTTGTGATGACATCACTTCGGCTGCGCCTGATGGTTGCCGTGGCAATCCCGACGCTGTTCTGTGTGCCGGAACTGTCTGTCAGCTAAAAACAAAGTGCTGGATAGTGTGGTCTCACCAAGTACAGAACCCACCACCTCACTACATGTATTCAGCGTACATCTCATTATATTGTAGCGTTGCAACATTATGGCTGTCTGTTTGTTACGAAAGCGGTGTGCTTTATATACACAGAGGTACACTGGCAGTATGTCTGTGATGTTGCAGACTGTTGTGCAGTGATCTAATGTGCTGGTGCATCCAGAGCAGCAAAATGCTCATTTAGTGAGTGTAATGTCTAAAGATGGCGTGACATGGAAATAGTGTCCGTATGCGTCGATTAGGAACAAGCCAACAGGTCCTGTATAGGACACTGTTGTAGAATGTGGCTAGATATTGTGCATGTGACTGAACATAGAGTAGCCTTTGTATCTGCTCTAAAGGTGACTACAGTGTGTGCTGTGCGGATCTGTTCATGTGGCTCTGCTGACAGATGCTCGCTGGTGCTTGTGGCATGTGAGTGGACTGTTGCTATCTTATGTAGTCCGTGCGTGAAGCTAGTAATTGGACTGTGATTGTAAGGATCAATGTCTGAATTTTGTACCATATCAGGTCCGTAATGTCACTAAAATCAAATGTACTCCTGTGTGCACAATAATAAACGAGGTAATGAGAGGTACGCTGATAAGGAAGACAGATATCACTATACCACTATATAAAGTAGCCTATGGCATATGTCTCGTGGTATAGACCAGTTGGATACATGGTTGGGACAATCTGTATCTGTGTTGTCAACCCTATTGGGGTTTATAAGACAAAACAGATTTAAGCAATGGTGCTCAGTCCCGTCTTCATCCGTATCCAGGTATTTCGGGTCAAGATGCTAATCATGGTGCATGGATGATGATTACTGATTGTAGATCTTGTGGTTCTATATGAAGACGTTCCATGAGAATTTCTCGTTGAGTCCTCCCGGGCTGACCGTGCCCAACTCGCGGATCCATTTGGATTCCACTTGTAACAACTTACGGTCACGGTCACCCCCCCTGGGGTTTTTTGGCACATGATCAATGATTTGGTGTTTCAAGTCAGTGAGGGAGTGTCCCATTGTCGCAAAGTGGCGTGCCACCGGCTGGTCTGAGGTTTTGCCCGCCAGTGCTTGCTTGATCGCTGTCCTGTGGAGGGCCATTCTCTCCCGCATAGTTCTTATTGATTTCCCCACATAGCACAGGCCGCACGGACATGTGAGAAGATATACTATATGAGTTGTTGTGCATGACAGCACATGTCTGATGTGGTACCTTCTTTCACTGTGGGGATGTTTGAATGAGGACCCTGTTATCATTTTGCTGCATGTTGTGCATCCCAGGCACTTATAGCACCCTGGTGCTTTGATCAAGAATGAAGCCCCTTTCTTTTTTACCTCATCTTGGAACCCTGTGATGTCGGTGTGTACGATGGTATCCTTGATGTTCCTGCCCCTGGCGAAACACATCATGGGTCTCATGTTTTTCATTGAGGAGAGTGCCTTATCCGTTGCTATAATTGGCCACAATGCCCTAGTGGCTCTTTGAATAACTGGGCTGGCCGTGTTAAAGGTGTTAACAAAGGGGATCATAGCTTTGGTGGGTTTAGGGGTAGGTTTCAGCAGCTCTTCCCTAGGAATCAACAGTACTTCTGCCTTCTGCTGCTGTAATTTGTGTGAATCATACCCCCTCTGTTCGAACTTCCTCACCATCACATTCAATTCTTGGTCCAGTGAGGCGCGGTCACTGATTATTCTGGAAGCCCTGATCATTTGAGATCTTGGTAGACCGTCCTTGAGAGGCTTAGGATGGTGGCTGTTGGCACGTAATAATACGTTTTTGTCTGTCGGTTTGGTGTACAGGCTCGTAGACAGCCTCCCTTCTGATAGGGTCACTTTAACATCCAGGTAGTTGAGGGTGTTACCACTGATTTGATGTGTGTACTTAATGGTTGATTGTCGGTTGTTGGTATTCACCATTAAAAGTTCAAAGGCTTCCCGTCCACCAGTCCACAGGAGAAACAGGTCGTCTATATACCTGGTAAACATAAGTATATGTTGTGCCACTTCCTGGTTGTCAAAAAAGACTGCCTGTTCTTCCTGGAACATGAAGATATTTGCAAATGACGGGGAGACATTGCTCCCCATCGCACATCCCGTTTTCTGGCGATAGAATTTGCCGTTGAAAAGGAAGAAGTTCTTCTCCAGGGTCATGGTTAGGAGCTCCATAAAAAGATCTAAATTGATGGCTTCCATTTTTTCCTCAGTTAGAAAGTCTCTCATAGCCCGTAAGCCTGCCTCGTGGGGTATGTTCGTGTATAGACTGTTTACATCAATAACACACAGCAATGTGTCTGGCGGTACTATCCCCACTTCATTGATCCGCTCAAGAAAACTGGTAGTATCCTTGATAAAGTTGTGGTGCTTTAAGATGAGAGGTTGTAAAATGCCATCTAAAAAGATGGAGATTGGCTGGAAGATGGAATCCCTGGCCGCTATTATCGGCCTGCCCGGGGGGGTGTTTGCATTTCTGTGAATCTTGGGTACCGAGAACAGAATTGGGACCAAAGGGTGGTCTTGCTTGAGTGCTTCGCATAATTTTTTGGTGATGTAGCCTCTGGCTTTGGCTTGATCAAGAAGTTGGAACAGTTCCCGTTGATATCCAGCCGAAGGGTCCTGTAGTAGTTCCTCGTAGGTGTCCGTGGCTGCTAATTGACTATCAATTTCCTTAATGTAGTCCATAAGGTTCAATACTACAAGGCCGCCCCCCTTATCCGCTGGGCGGAACACTACATCTCGGTATGATCCAAGTTGCTTAAGGGCTGCCCGTTCTGCCCTAGACAGGTTTTGATGTACACTGGCAGTGGCGGCCGTGTATTTGAGTACTGAGTCATTCATTAGTCTAGTAAAGGACTGTATCGACGAGTTGGTAGAGGGTGGATCAAAGGTTGACTTGTGTCTGGAGTTACAAAATTTCTCATGTGGGGAGTGGTTGATGGTTTCAGAGTTATCCTCCGGTTTAGATCTTTGAAAGAATTCTTGTAGTCTCAATTTACGTGAGAAGCGATGTAACTCTATTTGCCATTTAAAGTCATTGAAAGGGTTTGTGGGGACAAAAGACAGACCCTTCTCTAAGACTTTAAGCTCAATCTCTGAGAAGGATCTTGTGGAGAGGTTATACACTAACGACTCTTTTTGGCAGTGCGCCCTCTTAATTCGCGTGCATTGCCCGCCCCGACGGCCGCCACTGCCAGTGTACATCAAAACCTGTCTAGGGCAGAACGGGCCTGAAATTTTTTTGTCGGATTCGGGTGTGTTTTGGATTCGGGTGTTTTTTTTTCAAAAACCCCTCAAAAACAGCTTAAATCATAGAATTTGGAGGTCATTTTGATCCCATAGTATTATTAACCTCAATAACCATAATTTCCACTCATTTCCAGTCTATTCTGAACACCTCACACCTCACACCTCACAATATTATTTTTAGCCCTAAAATTTGCACCAAGGTCGCTGGATGACTAAGCTAAGCGACCCAAGTGGCCGGCACAAACACCTGGTCCATCTAGGAGTGGCACTGCAGTGTCAGACAGGATGGCACATAACAAAATTGTCCCCAAACAGCACATGATGCAAAGAAAAAAAGAGGTGCACCAAGGTCACTGGATGGCTAAGCTAAGCGACCAAAGTGACCGGCACAAACACCTGGCCCATCTAGGAGTGGCACTGCAGTGTCAGACAGGATGGCACTTAAAAAAATTGTCCCCAAACAGCACATGATGCAAAGAAAAAAAGAGGTGCACCAAGGTCGCTGGATGGCTAAGCTAAGCGACCCAAGGGGCCGACACAAACACCTGGCCCATCTAGGAGTGGCACTGCAGTGTCAGACAGGATGGCACTTAAAAAATGCAAAGAACAGCACATGATGCAAAGAAAAAAAGAGGTGCACCAAGGTCGCTGGATGGCTAAGCTAAGCGACCCAAGTGGCCGGCCTCCCTCCACATTTTTGTTCTCCATCTTTTAATGTGTGGAATTATATGCCAATAATATATCAATAGCAATGGCCTACTGTACCGTACTGCTATATATATATATATATATATATATATATACATATATACTGGTGGTCAGCAAAATTCTGCACTGTCCTCCTACTATATACTGCGCACAACTACAATGCAGCACAGATATGGATAGTATACTTGACGACACAGAGGTAGAGCAATGGACTACTACTGTACCATACTGCTATATATATATACTGGTGGTCAGCAAAATTCTGCATTGTCCTCCTACTATATACTGCGCACAACTACAATGCAGCACAGATATGGATAGTATACTTGATGACACAGAGGTAGAGCAATGGACTACTGTACCGTACTGCTATATATATATACTGGTGGTCAGCAAAATTCTGCACTGTCCTCCTACTATATACTGCGCACAACTACAATGCAGCACAGATATGGATAGTATACTTGACGACACAGAGGTAGAGCAATGGACTACTGTACCGTACTGCTATATATATATACTGGTGGTTAGCAAAATTCTGCACTGTCCTCCTACTATATACTACAATGCCGCACAGATATGGAGCGTTTTCAGGCAGAGAAAGTAGATATTTGCAGCACACTGAGCACAGATATTTGCAGCACACTGAGCACAGATATTTGCAGCACACTGAGCACAGAACGCAGCCACGTCTTCTCGCTATCATCTCCAAAGCACGAGTGAAAATGGCGGCGACGCGTGGCTCCTTATATAGAATACGAATCTCGGGAGAATACGACAGCGGGATGATGACGTTCTGGCGCGCTCGGGTTAACCGAGCAAGGCGGGAAGATCCGAGGCTGCATCGGAACCATGTAAAATGGGTGAAGTTCGGGGGGGTTCGGATCTCGAGGAACCGAACCCGCTCATCTCTAGTCATAATGTGTCACAGACATTGTATGTGCTATAATGTATCAGGGGCATTGCAGTGTGTAGCATAATGTATAACGGGCATTGCGATTCCTGTCATAATGTGTCACAGGCATTACGGTGTGTGGCATAATGTGTCGGGGGCATTACGGTGTGTGCATATTGTGTCATGTGCATTATTGTGTGTGGCATAATGTCTAAGGGCCATTGCAGTATGTGGCATAATGTATACTGGGCATTACTATAAGGAGGAAAAATGACAAATAATGTAAGGGGCATGAATCAGGATTATTTTTCTTTCCTGTGGTGGCTAACGTCTGGGCGTGCAGGTTGCAAAACTGGGGTATAAGGTAGTCTTTTCCTGCAATGCCACGCCCCTTTATGCGAAGCCACACCCTTTTCAATGAATCCACACCCCTTTTGCGCCGCGCGCATGTTTGTCCCTTTACTAGTGCCAATTATGGGGATGGGGAATGGGGGGGGGGCGGGCGCCAAATAATTTTTTGACTTGGGGGAGAAAAATTTCTAGTTACGCCACTGGGCTGCATGAGCCTGGGGTTTAAAATGTTCACAAACCTATACTGAGAACTTGAGAATGGGAGGAGCTGTGACCAGTGCAGTGAAGGTGTGGCCAGTGCCATGTGGGCGTGTGTATCCCTTACACTATCTTCCTCATTCCCTATTGAAATACATAAAAAAAATTAGCATAATTTGGTGAGACATCTAGAGACACAGTTCTAATACTTATGATGTACTGCCGTCCATGTAGCCAGTTATGCAGCTGCTCATCATCATGCTGCCATGGTGATGGGCTTATTTTTTTTTATGAGCTAGAGCTCCTTCCGCCCCGTTGGTAATAAGGCCCTGGCACCTCCACATTACAGCAAGAGCTCCCAGCCCCCAACATTACAGCAGTGCCTCCAACCCCTTCACATAACAGCAAAACCTCTTCGCTACAATATCACCATTCCCACCCCAGCACACACAATATGCTCTGACAGTGTGTATGAAGAGCAGGACATTTCCACAGGGCCGTAACTACGTGTGTGCCAAGTGGGCTTGGCACACAGCGCAGTTGCCCTGAGGGCGCACGGCCAGCGGCATGTAATGAGTCAAATTTACTCATTACATGCCGCCTGTTCTGTGCTGTGCGCTGCCGCGCTGTGGAGGGAGAAGAGAGCAGCGCCGGGCAGGTGAGAAGGAGGAGGAGGGAGGGGGACTGGAGCCGCAGCAGTGCTATTTCATTGGTAGTAAGCGCCGCTGCAGCAGCCCCCTCTCCTTCTGTATTGGCTGCCTGGCGCTGCTGTGGATGCTGGGATGTGGTTCCTCCATCCCAGCATCCACAGCAGCGCCAGGCAGCCAATACGGAAGAAGAGGGGACTGCTGCAGCGGCGCTTACTACCAATTACATAGCGCTGCTGCGGCTCCAGTCCCCCTCCCTCCTCCTCCTTCTCACCAGCCTGCACCGAGGAAGCTGCATGAGGAGCCTGTCAGCGGGGAGATGGTAAGTATCTCTCTCTCTCTCTCTCTCTCTCGGACACCGTCTGCCATAATGTGTAAAAAGGGGGCCTGGCTGCCGCAATGTGTAAAAAGGGGGCCTGGCTGCCGCAATGTGTAAAAAGGGGGCCTGGCTGCCGCAATGTGTAAAAAGGGGGACTGGCTGCCGCAATGTGTAAAAATAAGATTTTACTCACCGGTAAATCTATTTCTCGTAGTCCGTAGTGGATGCTGGGAACTCCGAAAGGACCATGGGGAATAGCAGCTCCGCAGGAGACTGGGCACAACTAAAAGAAAGCTTTTAGACTACCTGGTGTGCACTGGCTCCTCCCACTATGACCCTCCTCCAAGCCTCAGTTAGGATACTGTGCCCGGAAGAGCTGACACAATAAGGAAGGATTTTTAATCCCGGGTAAGACTCATACCAGCCACACCAATCACACCGTATAACTCGTGATACCATATCCAGTTAACAGTATGAAACATAACTGAGCCTCTCAACAGATGGCTCATAACAATAACCCTTTAGTTAACAATAACTATGTACAAGTATTGCAGACAATCCGCACTTGGGATGGGCGCCCAGCATCCACTACAGACTACGAGAAATAGATTTACCGGTGAGTAAAATCTTATTTTCTCTAACGTCCTAGTGGATGCTGGGAACTCCGAAAGGACCATGGGGACCAAAGCTCCCAAACGGGCGGGAGAGTGCGGATGACTCTGCAGCACCGAATGAGAGAACTCAAGGTCCTCCTCAGCCAGGGTATCAAATTTGTAGAATTTTGCAAACGTGTTTGCCCCTGACCAAATAGCAGCTCGGCAAAGTTGTAAAGCCGAGACCCCTCGGGCAGCCGCCCAAGATGAGCCCACCTTCCTTGTAGAATGGGCTTTAACTGATTTAGGATGCGGCAGTCCAGCCGCAGAATGCGCCAGCTGAATTGTGCTACAAATCCAGCGAGCAATAGTCTGCTTAGAAGCAGGAGCACCCAGTTTGTTGGGTGCATACAGGATAAATAGCGAGTCAGTTTTCCTGACTCCAGCCGTCCTGGAAACATAAATTTTCAAGGCCCTGACTACGTCCAGTAACTTGGAATCCTCCAAGTCGCTAGTAGCCGCAGGCACTACAATAGGTTGGTTCAAGTGAAAAAAGCAGATACCACCTTAGGGAGAAACTGGGGACGAGTCCTCAATTTTGCCCTATCCATATGGAAAATCAGATAAGGGCTTTTAAATGACAAAGCCGCCAATTCTGATACACGCCTGGCCGAAGCCAAGGCCAATAACAAGACCACTTTTTTCCACGTGAGACATTTTAGATCCACTGTCTTTGGTGGCTCAAACCAATGTGATTTTAGGAAACTCAACACCACGTTGAGATCCCAAGGTGCCACTGCAGGCACAAAAGGGGGCTGAATATGCAGCACTCCTTTTACAAATGTCTGAACTTCAGGTAGTGAAGCTAGTTCTTTTTGGAAGAAAATCGACAGAGCCGATATCTGTACCTTAATGGAGCCTAATTTTAGGCCCATAGTCACTCCTGCCTGTAGGAAGTGCAGAAATCGACCCAGCTGAAATTCCTCTGTTGGGGCCTTACTGGCCTCACACCAAGCAACATATTTCCGCCATATGCGGTGATAATGTTTTACAGTTACATCTTTCCTGGCTTTAATCAGCGTAGGAATGACATCCTCCGGAATGCCCTTTTCCTTTAGGATCCGGCGTTCAACCGCCATGCCGTCAAACGCAGCCGCGGTAAGTCTTGGAACAGACAGGGCCCCTGCTGCAGCAGGTCCTGTCTGAGCGGCAGAGGCCATGGGTCCTCTGAGATCATCTCTTGAAGTTCCGGGTACCACGCTCTTCTTGGCCAATCCGGAACCACGAGTATCGTCCTTACTCCTCGTTTTCTTATTATTCTCAGTACCTTTGGTATGAGAGGCAGAGGAGGAAACACATAAACTGACTGGTACACCCACGGTGTCACTAGAGCGTCCACCGCTATCGCCTGAGGGTCCCTTGACCTGGCGCAATATCTCTCTAGTTTTTTGTTTAGGCGGGACGCCATCATGTCCACCTGTGGCCGTTCCCAACGATTTACAATCAGTGTGAAGACTTCTGGATGAAGTCCCCACTCTCCCGGGTGGAGGTCGTGCCTGCTGAGGAAGTCTGCTTCCCAGTTGTCCACTCCCGGAATGAACACTGCTGACAGTGCTAGTACGTGATTTTCCGCCCATCGGAGAATCCTTGTGGCTTCTGCCATTGCCGTCCTGCTTCTTGTGCCGCCCTGTCGGATTACATGGGCGACCGCCGTGATGTTGTCTGACTGGATCAGTACCGGCTGGTGTAGAAGCAGGGGTTTTGCCTGACTTAGGGCATTGTAAATGGCCCTTAGTTCTAGAATATTTATGTGTAGGGAAGTCTCCTGACTCGACCATAGTCCTTGGAAGTTTCTTCCCTGTGTGACTGCCCCCCAGCCTCGAAGGCTGGCATCCGTGGTCACCAGGACCCAGTCCTGTATGCCGAATCTGCGGCCCTCTAGAAGATGAGCACTCTGCAGCCACCACAGCAGAGACACCCTGGTTCTTGGAGACAGGGTTATTAGCCGATGCATCTGAAGATGCGATCCGGACCATTGGTCCAACAGGTCCCACTAGATGCTGGCATGGAACCTGCCGAAAGGAATTGCTTCGTAAGACGCCACCATCTTTCCCAGGACTCGCGTGCAGTGATGCACCGACACCTGTTTTGGTTTCAGGAGGTCTCTGACTAGAGATGACAGCTCCTTGGCTTTCTCCTCCGGGAGAAACACTTTTTTCTGGACTGTGTCCAGAATCATTCCCAGGAACAGTAGACGTGTCGTCGGAACCAGCTGTGACTTTGGAATATTCAGAATCCAACCGTGCTGGTGTAGCACCTCCTGAGATAGTGCTACTCCTACCAACAACTGCTCCCTGGATCTCGCCTTTATTAGGAGATCGTCCAAGTACGGGATAATTAAAACTCCCTTTTTTCGAAGGAGTATCTTCATTTCCGCCATTGCCTTGGTAAACACCCTCGGTGCCGTGGACAGTCCAAATGGCAGCGTCTGGAATTGGTAATGGCAATTCTGTACCGCAAATCTGAGGTACTCCTGGTGAGGATGATAAATGGGGACATGCAGGTAAGCATCCTTGATGTCCAGGGATACCATGTAATCCCCCTCGTCCAGGCTTGCAATAACCGCCCTGAGCGATTCCATCTTGAACTTGAATTTTTTTATGTATGTGTTCAAGGATTTCAAATTTAAAATGGGTCTCACCGAACCGTCCGGTTTCGGTACCACAAACAGTGTGGAATAGTAACCCCGTCCTTGTTGAAGTAGGGGCACCTTGACTATCACCTGCTGGGAATACAGCTTGTGAATTGCCTCTAGCACAGCCTCCCTGCCCGAGGGAGTTGTTGGCAAGGCAGATTTGAGGAAACGGCGGGGGGGAGACGCCTCGAATTCCAGCTTGTACCCCTGAGATACTACTTGAAAGATCCAGGGATCCACCTGTGAGCGAGCCCACTGATCGCTGAAATTTTTGAGGCGGCCCCCCACCGTACCTGGCTCCGCCTGTGGAGCCCCACCGTCATGCGGCGGACTTGGAAGAAGCGGGGGAGGTTTTTTGCTCCTGGGAACCTGCTGTTTGTTGCAGCCTTTTTTCCCTACCTCTGCCTCTGGACAGAAAAGACCCGCCTTTTCCTCGCCTGTTTTTCTGGGTCCGAAAGGACTGTACCTGATAAAACGGCGCTTTCTTAGGCTGTGAGGGAACATGGGGTAAAAATGCTGACTTCCCAGCTGTTGCTGTGGAAACTAGGTCCGAGAGACCATCCCAGAATAACTCCTCACCCTTATAAGGCAAAGCTTCCATGTGCCTTTTGGAATCTGCATCCCCTGTCCACTGCCGAGTCCATAAGCCTCTCCTAGCAGAAATGGACAATGCACTTATTTTAGATGCCAGCCGGCAGATCTCCCTCTGTGCATCTCTCATGTATAAGACTGAGTCTTTTATATGCTCTATGGTTAGCAGAATAGTGTCCCTGTCTAGGGTGTCAATATTTTCTGACAGGGAATCTGACCATGCAGCGGCAGCACTGCACATCCATGCTGACGCAATAGCTGGTCTAAGTATAATGCCTGAGTGTGTATATACAGACTTCAGGATCGCCTCCTGCTTTATATCCGCAGGCTCCTTCAGGGCGGCCGTATCCGGAGACGGAAGTGCCACCTTTTTAGACAAACGTGTGAGCGCTTTATCCACCCTAGGAGGTGTTTCCCAACGTGCCCTATCCTCTGGCGGGAAAGGGAACGCCATTAGTAACTTTTTAGAGATTACCAATCTTTTATCGGGGAAAGCCCACGCTTCTTCACACACTTCATTTAATTCTTCAGATGGGGGAAAAACTACGGGTAGTTTTTTCTCCCCAAACATAATACCCTTTTTAGTGGTACCTGGGTTTATATCCGAAATGTGTAACACCTCTTTCATTGCCTCAATCATGCAACGAATGGCCCTAGTGGACATTAGATTAGACTCATCGTCGTCGACACTGGTATCAGTATCCGTGTCGACATCTCCGTCTGCCATCTGAGGTAGCGGGCGTTTTAGAGCCCCTGATGGCCTTTGAGACACCTGGGCAGGCACGAGCTGAGAAGCCGGCTGTCCCGCATTTGGCATGTCGTCAAATTTTTTGTGTAAGGAGTCGACACTTGCACGTAATTCCTTCCATAAAACCATCCACTCAGGTGTCTGCCCCGCAGGGGGTGACATCACTTCTATAGGCATCTGCTCCGCCTCCACATAATTTTCCTCATCAAACATGTCGACACAGCTGTACCGACACACCGCACACACACCGGGAATGCTCTAACAGAGGACAGGACCCCACAGAAGCCCTTTGGGGAGACAGAGAGAGAGTATGCCAGCACACACCAGAGCGCTATATAATGCAGGGACTAACTGAATTATGTCCCCTATAGCTGCTATAATATTTACTGCGCCTAAATTTAGTGCCCCCCCCTCTCTTTTTTACCCTTTCTGTAGTGTAGACTGCAGGGGAGAGCCAGGGAGCTTCCTTCCAGCGGAGCTGTGAGGGAAAAATGGCGCCAGTGTGCTGAGGGAGATAGCTCCGCCCCTTTTTCGCGGACTTTTCTCCCGCTTTTTTAAGGATTCTGGCAGGGGTAATTATCACATATATAGCCTCTTGGGCTATATATTGTGATTGTTTTGCCAGCCAAGGTGTTTTTATTGCTGCTCAGGGCGCCCCCCCCCCAGCGCCCTGCACCCTCAGTGACCGGAGTGTGAAGTGTGTACGAGGAGCAATGGCGCTACCTTGGTGAAGACAGAAGTCTTCATGCCGCCGATTTTCCGGACTTCTTCTTGCTTCTGGCTCTGTAAGGGGGACGGCGGCGCGGCTCCGGGAACGAACACCAAGGCCAGTTCCATGCGGTCGATCCCTCTGGAGCTAATGGTGTCCAGTAGCCTAAGAAGCCCAAGCTAGCTGCAAGCAGGTAGGTTCGCTTCTTCTCCCCTTAGTCCCTCGTTGCAGTGAGCCTGTTGCCAGCAGGTCTCACTGTAAAATAAAAAACCTAAAATATACTTTCTTTGTAGGAGCTCAGGAGAGCCCCTAGTGTGCATCCAGCTCGGCCGGGCACAAAAATCTAACTGAGGCTTGGAGGAGGGTCATAGTGGGAGGAGCCAGTGCACACCAGGTAGTCTAAAAGCTTTCTTTTAGTTGTGCCCAGTCTCCTGCGGAGCCGCTATTCCCGATGGTCCTTTCGGAGTTCCCAGCATCCACTAGGACGTTAGAGAAAAGGGAGCCTGGCTGCCGCAATGTGTAAAATGGGGACTGGCTGCCGCAATGTGTAAAAAGGGGGACTGACTGCCGCAATGTGTAAAAAGGGGGACTGGCTGCCGTAATGTGTAAAAAGAAGGACCGGCTGCCACAATGTGTAAAAAGGGGTATACCATCTGCCGGAATATGTAAAAAGGGGGTCTGGCTGCCGCAATGTGTAAAAAGGGGACTGGCTGCCGCAATGTGTAAAAAGGGGGACTGGCTGCCGCAATGTGTAAAAAGGAGGACTGGCTGCCGCAATGTGTAAAAAGGGGGACGCTGGCTGCTGCAATGTGTATAAAGGGGGACACCATCTGCCCTAATGTGTAAAAAGGGGGACGTTGTCTGTCGTAATGTGTAAAAAAGGGGGACTGTCTGCTGTAATGTGTAAAAAGGGGGACGCTGTCTGCTGTAATGTATAAAGGGGTCTCTACCTGGTGTAGTGGCGCTACTGTGCAGCGTAATTTGAATAATGGAGACTACTGTGCACCGTAGTATGAATTGCTATTATTTTGTGGCCACGCCCCTTCCCCATAAAACCACGCCCCTATATATTTTTCACGCGCCTACGGCGCGCACTGCCCCTATCTTACGTGGGGGGGCGCCAATGTCGTTTCTTGCACACAGCGCTAAAATGCCTAGTTACGGCACTGGATTTCCATATATGCATTATTTATATCTGAAACAGGCAGTTTTTCTTTTTCTCAGCAAAAAATATTCCCCTTCACATGCCATGCCATATAACCCCTGCTGACCACCATACACACACACACACACACACACACACACACACACACACACACACACGAACACACACACACACACACACACACACACACACACACACACACAGTAGGGAGGTCCGATTTCACTACTACACTGCAGGAAGTGCAGGACATCACTACTCAACACTGCATGAAATCTGTGGTACTTAGGGACCTGTTCATGATTAAAAAAAAAGGTGTTGTGTGATAATTATGGATTTAACTTGTTGCAAGCACAATGTAAGTATCAAATGTGTTCACAGTGACGTGCGGTGGAGTGAGGCAGAGCCTTTCCTGTCATACTAACGTTTGTGCCAGAGTTTTGACTGTATAAAGTATATGATAAATACAAAGAATATGTTTGAAATATCTTCTTTGCATTATTCTTAGCATTTTTATAGCCAAAACTCTGGAATAAAAAGTCTATGGCAGGTGATGCAGTGCCTCACCTACCTATCTTTTCCGCACATCTCTGATCAAAACTCACCAAATTTCCAGGAGTTGATACTGCTGTACCTGTGTATAATGCCCAGATGTACCCTCGGGCTCATATATTGTGTGTAAAGCTGGCTCTGGTGCTAGCCACTGCCTCCTGAGCCATTTAGCTCACCGCATGTCATCATGTTCCTTTACTTAATCATAATTTCCGAAATGTTGCTCTATCTGCAAAGACAACTTTTCAGAAGTGTGAAATACTGTACCTGCTTCTCCAGAGCTCCAACACAGTGAGCAGGCACTGAGTGCAGGGATCTGTCCTATCTGCGGGGAAAGTTCTCCCTTGTGCCTCTTCTCCCCCGGCTCCAGTGACACTAATCACCCAGGCGGCTTAGGTCACAGCGCTTCTCTATATGTCTATGGGGCTGTCTGTGTCACTTCTCGCCAATGTCCCCATATCCCTCCCTGCATCCTTTCCCCAGTGACCTCTATCCCTCCCCGCATCCTCTCCCTGGTGCCCCCTCTCCCTTCTTGAATCCTCTGACCGGTGTCCCCTCTCCCTCCCCACATCCTCTGACCAGTCTACCCTCTCCCTCCTCGCCTCCTCTCCCCAGTGTCCTCTCACCCTCCCCGCATCCTCTCACCAGTATCCCCTCTCCCTCCCAGCATCCTCTGGCAGTTGTCTCCTCTCCCTCCCTGTATCCTCTACCTGGTGCCCCCTCTCCCTCCCAGCATCTTCTGACAGGTGTCCTCTCTCCCTTCCTGCATCCTATGACAGGAGTCTCCTCAAACTCCCCGTATCCTCTTCCCGAGGTGGTGTTGCCCTTCACCGACTGTGTCGCTCATGGCTGGCTTGTGGCTCCCTGTCCTATTGAGCAGCAGCACGGCCTGGGTATTGGGCAGGATGCCTCCATGTGTGATAGTCATTGCCGGGAGTCGGCCAGTGACTGCGGGTAATATGTGAGTGTCCCCCCCTGTCTCCTGGGATGTATGACAGAGGTGAAGCTGCAGAACCGGAGGATCTGCCAAATGATCTCCCCCAGCAACTCATCTTATGGAGTTTCTCCAGGTGATACCCTGGAGTCTGGATGTCATATTTTCCCTCCCTGATGCCTTGTCACCTTGGTTATTATTCTGTTGTTACTATGTAGTTCAGAGACCGGGTTCTGGGCCTGTCTTTTTCAGCGGCCCAGTCGCACTTAACAAACTGCTGGATATGACAAGACTGCACACTCGAGCAAGGCAGACACCAGGCTTGTTACAGTTTACTTCTTTATTTTTCATTTTTTATTAACTTCCATTGTTTTTATAGTGCTATCACCATTGTTTTTAGACTGCTGTTTCCTGTCTTTCTAATACTTTTTTCTTCTTCTCCCACCACCTGAATGTTATACTTCTGCAAAATGCACACCTTGCCAGATGAAATCAACGCAGTGCGGCCCACATGGCTTCCTCAGATGGTTCTTTCTTGGGCGGAATGCACAACCCGTGGAACTCAGTGTGTATCATACTACACATATTTTATCCCACATTGTAACATTTGTTTTGCATTCAAGATGGCTGCATCGCCTGGTACACCCATTGGTGGGATGAAAAATACTTGGAACTGATTGTTACTGTGTGTACGGGTCCTGCTCCTATATTTACTACACTGCAACTTCCCCATTTTGTGTCATCTGTTCTAGGCATTGCCTATTCCACCCAGGGTAACCTATGTAGTTCCCCCAAAATGTCAGCCTCATCTGGTAGCTTTCATTGGTGGGTTATGTTAACTGTGGAATTTATTACCCAAAATGGCTGACCCAACCTTGCATCAAGTTCATTACATAAAGTACACTATGTTGTTTTTTTGTTTATTTTCCTCTTGCTCTAAATACTATATTTCTGTGCTAAGTTTTGTAAAGCGACTTTGAGTCCTTGTGAAGAAATGCACTATGTAAATAAAAGTATATATATATATATATATATATATATATGTATGTGTGTAAATATATACAAGGGGTTCGGTGACCATTGGTGTACCGTATGGAAAGTACTTGGAAGACAACCTAACTATTTAAAAAAAAAAATATATATATATATATATATGGACTAGGGAGATGTTTCTAAAAAAATTAACATATTTATTCAGCATATATTTCAACAATTGCAATGATAGGTAATATATAGTATAAGGGAACAGGTCGTTATGTCACTATACATAGGCAGTTTTCACTTATAAAAAAGAAATGGAAAATTGCTTAAAAATATTATTACATAAAAAAAAAATATTATTACATAAAAAATACTAAAGTGCATGCAGATGGTATGATAAAAGGTATTGAAAAGAAGTATAACACATAAATGATATATGTGTGATCCAATATCCAAAAAATATATAAAAAACTTTAAAAGTAGAGGCTTATTTTATTGTGGAGGATCAAGGCAAAGCTACCAACGCGTTTCGTCAATCTGACTTCATCAAGGGGTCACCTTGCGTGCACGGTGGTGCTCTAAGCATGCCATGCTATTTATTCTCCCTCCAGGAGTGTCGTGGACACCCAGAGAGGGAAAATAGTTGTCGGTATGCCGGCTGTCGGGATTCCGGCACCGGTATGCTGAGCGTCGGGATCCCGACAGCCGGCATATCAAGTGCCATCCCAGAGGGACAGCGGCTCTCGCTACTGCTGTCCTTGCGATTTACATTTAGTACCTAGATGGGATATATTTTATTAAAATTAAAAAGTCTGTTGCGATACAGACTGATAATAATTTTGGCACTGCCTTATGACCTTTAGGAAGGTATTAGAGGTGGTGGGGAGGGGATTTATGGATATAAGCAAAAATTTTGTTTTTTTTCCTCCTGATATTTTACAATACTTTTTGCCAAGTGTCATTTTTTGCGATATTCTTAATAGTTTTCAAAGTAAATAAGGATCCTATATGATGTCCTTTTAAGACGCAAGTTAAGTTCCTTTCTTGGAGCTTTGTTTAAAAAATAATCAGGGTTAAAAACAATTAGTTTTGCCCTGACTGTGATGTTTTAAGAAGTCCCATCTCTGCTAGAGCTCCCTGAGGATAGAGTTCTCTGCTAATTACAGCAGGTGGTAAAATATCTGTTGGTCTGGAGAGCATATGTTATGGCCCCATCGTTGCTAAGAACCTGATGTGTGTATTATTAGAAGACATTACAAACTACCTTAAGAGGAGGAGGTATGACAGGTTACTGGAGGGGTCATTCTATTCTGGCTGGGGAAAGCTGTGAACTTTTTATTGAAATCATTACCAACAACTGCATCGGGCAGCTGTGTCATTGGTTCAGCACAAGGAGAGTCAGTTAAGTGCTTGGTAATAATAATAGTAACCTAGATTATTACAGAAGGCAGCCCACCCACTATGTCCACTTTCTGACCAGTTGTAAACCTACCCACCCCCCTTTCACCTCCTTGTACGGCTTGTAAGGGTAGACAAGTTTTGTGTCCTTCAGTTTCAGGTTCCCCTTAGTTTATTAGATGACTTAAGCTCTGGACAAAGTAGTATTTTTGGATCCATCAACATGAATTTCCCCTCCTTCCCCCACTATACAGCAATGCTATTCCGCACATCATTATACCAGTAGTGACCAATGTACAACCTACAAAGGACTATACATACAATACATATATCTTTTCACAGACTTCACAGTTTGTACTTAAATGCCCCCATTTCCTAGTTGGGAATGTTTTTATTGTTTTTTTAATTATGTTGGCACTTAGGCTTCCTCACAACTGCAAGCACTGTAGCACGACATATAGGGCCTAATTCAATTGATCACAGCAGAAAATGTGTTAGCAGTTGGGTGGGTTATATTGTTTCTGTGCAGGGTAAATACTGGCTGCTTTATTTTTACACTGCAATTTAGATTTCAGGTTAAACTTAGAATGTAAGCTCTCACGAGTAGGGCCCTCTTCCCTCATGTGCTTATACTTTTCTTACTTTAATAATCCTCAACCGCCCAGATCCCACAGTTTTTTGACCACCTGGAACTTATCTCTATGTTTACTGGTGTAGTTATGCTTAGCTGCCCTGTACTTGTCCTATATTGTATTCAACTGTAAGTCACTGTTTTCCTATTTTTTATGTGCATTTGTACTCTGTAATCGGGCGCTGCGGAACCCTTGTGGCGCCATATAAATAAAGGATAATAATAATAATAATAATAAACACACCCCACCCAAATCTAACTCTCTCTGCACATGTTATATCTGCCCCCCCCCCCAAGAAGTGCACATGGGGGGTCAGTCAGACCTGATCGCACGCTAGGATTTTTCACTCCGCTGCGATCAGGTCAGAACTGTGCATGTGTATGCACTGCAATGCGCAGGCGCATCGTACGGGTGCAAAGCGGATCATTGCTGAACGATGGATTTTAAGAAGAATCCATTCGCGCAGCCGATCGCAAGGAGACTGACAGGAAGAAGGTGTTTGTGGGTGCCAATGGACCGTTTTCTGGGAGTGTTTGGAAAACACTCGCCGAAGTTCTCCTGGATCGTGTGGCCGCACTCAGGGAGGAGGTAAGTGGGTCCCCTAGGCGGGTCCTGCTGAAATTGCGATCCGGCGCGGCTGGTGGAAGGCGGGCCGCGCGCGCTGGCGTGGACACTGTGGTCGAGCAGGGACTCCACTAAACCACCAGGGCAAGGGCACAGGTCGGTTTTTACCTCCTAAAAACTGTTTTTATTACAGCCCATAGTACCAGTGGTGAGGTCCAGCAGGGGGATAAGGCTTGGACCTGTAGCCTCTCCCCCAGCCCCAGGGCACCAATTACAGTAATGTTCCCGCCCTGGAGCTGCATATATCTCTCTCCCTCACTCCCAGTCAGTGTTTGGGCGCCATTACACAGCGCAGCACTGTTCCTGGGACTGTTTGGGGAAATCCTCCTTTGTAAAGCCGCCTGCACGTCAGCGCTGTGCATTTTACAAGACACTTAAGTATTCTACATATCTATTGACAGTGTTAGTTAAGAAACAGCGCATTTGGTCAGGGTTATATAGTACAAGTACCCTGTGATATACATCCAGTCTTTACTGTGCATTGTTATATCTACTAATTATATAGCTATACTGAGTATTACTTTGTATTGCTAGTCTAGTGCAGTTTTATTGCATGTCATAATTTTTGCATTGTACGTTGTGACTATATGTGTGTGCATGTAGCTGCTGTGTGACCTCCATTTCGTGTCTCTCACTCAGATTGCTATCCCTATATTCTATAACCTGAGGGGGCTAAGTGCGTCAGGTTTATCATTTAATATAGGTATTTCACAGGATATACTCAGTGTGTATTTTTCTCTGTGATTTTTAGTCACGATATACCTCTTGAATTCCCTGTTTGTGCTGATACAATACACAGGGGGTTCTTGTCAGGTATTGTGCTACTGAAATTGTACTGTGTTGCCTTGCATTGAGCTTTCAGATATGTCAGCTATAATAAACATATTGCAACATAAAAGGGATAAATTAGCAAATAGAACATATCTAAATCAATATAATTTGATAATTGGTGGAGTATAATCTGTAGCAATCCTTTAATGTCTATAAATAGGCTCTACATTGATGTTCCCAGATCCTGACTTCCTGTTTTTCAAAAAAGCCCGGTCCATTCCCATAATGCCCAGGGATCCCCCCAAAGCCTTTTGGCAGTGGCGGTTCTTGCCACGGGCAAGCGGTACTTTTGCCCGGGGCGCCACCTTCCGGAGGGCGCCAGCGCCATCCGGAGGGCGCCGCACCAGGGCAAGATCCGCCACTGTGCCCCCCGCAGTGCCCTGCTGTGCCCCCCCGCTTTGAAGGGAACCAGACGCGTAGCGTCTAGTTTCCCTTCATTGAAAGGACCTTAGTTGTGCGGTGCGCGATGACGTCATCGCGCACCGCACAGCAAAGGTCCTCTCCATGAAGGGAAACTAGACGCTACGGTCTAGTTTCCCTTCGTATAGAGGACCTTTGCTGTGCGATGCGCGATGACGTCATCGCGCACCGCACAACATAGTGGCACAGACACTAGGGGTCATAATTGACCTCTAGTGTCTATGCTGTTCTATGGGAGAGACGTAATAACGTCTCTCCCATAGATCGAAGAGAAGAGAGAGGGGAGAAGAGCGGTGCCGCCGGCGGAGGGGGTTTGGATCAGGAACGGGGATGGTAAGTATTCTTTTTATTTATTTATTTCCTTGCAGCGTCGTGACCACGCCCCCAATTGAAGCCACGCCCCCATATTTTGCCCGGGGCGCCACAACTTTTAGAACCGGCCCTGCCTTTTGGGTAGCCAAATATTGTGTTGCCTAGGAGACAGCATGTCCACATATGTTATTTCCACTCGTGTTGTTCCATTCCCAGCCAGCAGAAGTTGTGGTGTGTCAATTCCAGTATTTGGAACGCAAACAGGAAGTCCCAGTACATGCTATGGAGATTGAGAGTTTTTACAAAGTATACCACTCGCACATGTAAATATAAATTAGAAATAATTAGTAAACATATAAAGGTGATATATAAATATCACCGCATGAGGCAATCCCTTATTTAGATTGTAATAAATGATCACATACACAGAATCATCTTACAATAAAAACAACAAAATATCTAAACAGCAATGAAAAAAATGTTTGGGAGGCTATTAAAGGAGAACACCCCAAGACAATGGGGGTCATTCTGACCTGATCGCACGCTGCCGTTCATCACAGTGCAGCGATCAGGTCAGAAGTGTGCATACGCCGGCGCCATGGGGGGAGGCCACGGCGGCTGCGTGATGTCACACACAGCCGCTTCGACCCGGGCAGCGATGAGTAGCTCCTGGCCAGCATGCAGGAGCTGCGCTGGCTGGGAGCTACTCCTGAAGTACAAAAGCATTGCCGCTGTGCGATGCTTTTGTACTTCTGCGACGGGGCAAGGATTGACATGCGGGGCGGACTAGCCCTGTGCTGGATGTCCTCCCACATATCAGTGTGCCTGATCATAAGCACAGCTACAATCAACTCTGAATCACCCCCATTGAGTGGATAGATAAGGGAAGCAGGAGGAAGGTCATAAGAACCGTTTGGTTTCAAATTCTACATTGAGCCCCTTGGAAGCAAGGGTCTTAAATCTTTAGATACTCCTCATTTCCTCCTTTACCAATCTATCCTCATCATCATCATCAGTTCTCCAACTTGATTTAATAGCTTTTATCCTGCAGAAACTAAGCAAATGCTTTATGTCACACTGTGTGTTTTTGAAGTGCAGGTTCACATTAACCCCCCCCCCCCCCCCCTTTCTTTTTCACATTCCATATGTGTTTGGCCAACCGAGTGTTTAGCTTGCGGGTGGTACTCCCCTCATATTGGGTGCCGCAGAAACACTCCAATAAATACACACAATGTTAAGTATTGCTTGAAAAAAAAATCTCAAATTTCATACACCTTATTGGTCTGACTAGATCAGTGGCATAAGTTTATCCCAGTCACCCAGAGGCTAGGTGTAGTTTGGTCCTCCCCTTAAAAAAGAGAAAACAAATATGGTGTGTATATATATATATATATATATATATATATATATATACACATACATATAAAACATAAGTAGGTCAGGGTCTGACTAATTAGATTCAGCCGTCTGCAGCATTCAGAATCAGCACTCACCGGTGGGTCCCATCTCACAGTCCAGCAGCAGCGAAGTGTGCACCATTGTTTGCTGGAGTGCAGGCTGAGCGCTACCAGACAGGAGCCATCCTGTCCCTTATTGCAGGTGTTAGCAGGGCTCCTGGGACAGAGCCGATTAACTCTGCTGCAGCAGTAAGTGCGCTGCAGAGCTCGGTTGGAAGAGCAGCGGTCACACTTGGATCCCGCTGTGAACCACACAGTTGCTGCTGTACGTGCAGGTGCCCCTTCAGGGCTTGGAGCCTGTAGGCAAGCATCCATTACCTCTGTGAGTTAAGCCCCTGAACTAGATCAATATTGAGTAATCTTACTCTCCTTACTTTTACATGTGCGGCACAAAAAACACCTAAAACAAAAAAAAGTATAAGTTATTGGTTAAGACCTTTGGTACAGACACCATGCTTTTAACCACTTTGTTTTAAGCCTTCCTATATATGAATCTGTGGAATTTGGCGACATGGGGACCTACTGTAATACTGGGTCTTTACACAATAGACCCCGATGACTAGCAAATCATTGGTTCAATTTGTTTATGTTGGCTATCAAAGCCAGTAAAGAATGGAACTCCATTAACCCTTCTCCATAGCTTTCATCACCACATTTTTGTCATACTCTTAAGCTGCAAACTGATCATTCAATATAGTCGCTTGTTTTCTATATTTCTACAAATCCATGCAGTTCCTTCTAGAGATGAGCGGGTTCGGTTCCTCGGAATCCGAACCCGCCCGAACTTCATGTTTTTTTACACGGGTCCGAGCGACTCGGATCTTCCCGCCTTGCTCGGTTAACCCGAGCGCGCCCGAACGTCATCATCCCGCTGTCGGATTCTCGCGAGGCTCGGATTCTATCGCGAGACTCGGATTCTATATAAGGAGCCGCGCGTCGCCGCCATTTTCACTAGAGATGAGCGGGTTCGGTTTCTCTGAATCCGAACCCGCACGAACTTCATGTTTTTTTTCACGGGTCCGAGCGACTCGGATCTTCCCGCCTTGCTCGGTTAACCCGAGCGCGCCCGAACGTCATCATGACGCTGTCGGATTCTCGCGAGGCTCGGATTCTATCGCGAGACTCGGATTCTATATAAGGAGCCGCGCGACGCCGCCATTTTCACACGTGCATTGAGATTGATAGGGAGAGGACGTGGCTGGCGTCCTCTCCATTTAGATTAGGGTTGAGAGAGAGAGAGAGAGAGATTGACCTGAGGCTGTGATACTGTAGAAGAGAGTGCAGAGTTTAGTGACTGACGACCACAGTGACCACCAGACAGTGCAGTTGTTTGTTTTATTTAATATATCCGTTCTCTGCCTGAAAAAAACGATACACACAGTGACTCAGTCACATACCATATCTGTGTGCACTGCTCAGCCCAGTGTGCTGCATCAATGTATATATATATCTGACTGTGCTCAGCTCACACAGCTTATAATTGTGGGGGAGACTGGGGAGCACTGCAGTGCCAGTTATAGGTTATAGCAGGAGCCAGGAGTACATAATATTATATTAAAATTAAACAGTGCACACTTTTGCTGCAGGAGTGCCACTGCCAGTGTGACTAGTGACCAGTGACCTGACCACCAGTATATATAATATTAGTAGTATACTATCTCTTTATCAACCAGTCTATATTAGCAGCAGACACAGTACAGTGCGGTAGTTCACGGCTGTGGCTACCTCTGTGTCGGCACTCGGCAGCCCGTCCATAATTGTATATACCACCTAACCGTGGTTTTTTTTTCTTTCTTTATAGTCATACTAGTTACGAGTATACTATCTCTTTATCAACCAGTCTATATTAGCAGCAGACACAGTACAGTGCGGTAGTTCACGGCTGTGGCTACCTCTGTGTCGGCACTCGGCAGCCCGTCCATAATTGTATATACCACCTAACCGTGGTTTTTTTTTCTTTCTTTATACATACATACTAGTTACGAGTATACTATCTCTTTATCAACCAGTCTATATATTAGCAGCAGACACAGTACAGTGCGGTAGTTCACGGCTGTGGCTACCTCTGTGTCGGCACTCGGCAGCCCGTCCATAATTGTATATACCACCTAACCGTGGTTTTTTTTTCTTTCTTTATACATACATACTAGTTACGAGTATACTATCTCTTTATCAACCAGTCTATATTAGCAGCAGACACAGTACAGTGCGGTAGTTCACGGCTGTGGCTACCTCTGTGTCGGCACTCGGCAGCCCGTCCATAATTGTATATACCACCTAACCGTGGTTTTTTTTTCTTTCTTTATACATACATACTAGTTACGAGTATACTATCTCTTTATCAACCAGTCTATATATTAGCAGCAGACACAGTACAGTGCGGTAGTTCACGGTTGTGGCTACCTCTGTGTCGGCACTCGGCAGCCCATCCATAATTGTATATACCACCTAACCGTGGTTTTTTTTTCTTTCTTTATAGTCATACTAGTTACGAGTATACTATCTCTTTATCAACCAGTCTATATTAGCAGCAGACACAGTACAGTGCGGTAGTTCACGGCTGTGGCTACCTCTGTGTCGGCACTCGGCAGCCCGTCCATAATTGTATATACCACCTAACCGTGGTTTTTTTTTCTTTCTTTATACATACATACTAGTTACGAGTATACTATCTCTTTATCAACCAGTCTATATTAGCAGCAGACACAGTACAGTGCGGTAGTTCACGGCTGTGGCTACCTCTGTGTCGGCACTCGGCAGCCCGTCCATAATTGTATATACCACCTAACCGTGGTTTTTTTTTCTTTCTTTATACATACATACTAGTTACGAGTATACTATCTCTTTATCAACCAGTCTATATATTAGCAGCAGACACAGTACAGTGCGGTAGTTCACGGCTGTGGCTACCTCTGTGTCGGCACTCGGCAGCCCGTCCATAATTGTATACTAGTATCCAATCCATCCATCTCCATTGTTTACCTGAGGTGCCTTTTAGTTGTGCCTATTAAAATATGGAGAACAAAAATGTTGAGGTTCCAAAATTAGGGAAAGATCAAGATCCACTTCCACCTCGTGCTGAAGCTGCTGCCACTAGTCATGGCCGAGACGATGAAATGCCAGCAACGTCGTCTGCCAAGGCCGATGCCCAATGTCATAGTACAGAGCATGTCAAATCCAAAACACCAAATATCAGTAAAAAAAGGACTCCAAAACCTAAAATAAAATTGTCGGAGGAGAAGCGTAAACTTGCCAATATGCCATTTACCACACGGAGTGGCAAGGAACGGCTGAGGCCCTGGCCTATGTTCATGGCTAGTGGTTCAGCTTCACATGAGGATGGAAGCACTCAGCCTCTCGCTAGAAAAATGAAAAGACTAAAGCTGGCAAAAGCAGTAGCACCGCAAAGAACTGTGCGTTCTTCGAAATCCCAAATCCACAAGGAGAGTCCGACTCCAATTGTGTCGGTTGCGATGCCTGACCTTCCCAACACTGGACGTGAAGAGCATGCGCCTTCCACCATTTGCACGCCCCCTGCAAGTGATGGAAGGAGCACCCGCAGTCCAGTTCCTGATAGTCAGATTGAAGATGTCAGTGATGAAGTACACCAGGATGAGGAGGATATGGGTGTTGCTGGCGCTGGGGAGGAAATTGACCAGGAGGATTCTGATGGTGAGGTGGTTTGTTTAAGTCAGGCACCCGGGGAGACACCTGTTGTCCGTGGTAGGAATATGGCCGTTGACATGCCTGGTGAAAATACCAAAAAAATCAGCTCTTCGGTGTGGAAGTATTTCACCAGAAATGCGGACAACAGGTGTCAAGCCGTGTGTTCCCTTTGTCAAGCTGTAATAAGTAGGGGTAAGGACGTTAACCACCTCGGAACATCCTCCCTTATACGTCACCTGCAGCGCATTCATAATAAGTCAGTGACAAGTTCAAAAACTTTGGGTGACAGCGGAAGCAGTCCACTGACCAGTAAATCCCTTCCTCTTGTAACCAAGCTCACGCAAACCACCCCACCAACTCCCTCAGTGTCAATTTCCTCCTTCCCCAGGAATGCCAACAGTCCTGCAGGCAATGTCACTGGCAATTCTGACGAGTCCTCTCCTGCCTGGGATTTCTCCGATGCATCCTTGCGTGTAACGCCTACTGCTGCTGGCGCTGCTGTTGTTGCTGCTGGGAGTCGATGGTCATCCCAGAGGGGAAGTCGTAAGCCCACTTGTACTACTTCCAGTAAGCAATTGACTGTTCAACAGTCCTTTGCGAGGAAGATGAAATATCACAGCAGTCATCCTGCTGCAAAGCGGATAACTGAGGCCTTGACAACTATGTTGGTGTTAGACGTGCGTCCGGTATCCGCCGTTAGTTCACAGGGAACTAGACAATTTATTGAGGCAGTGTGCCCCCGTTACCAAATACCATCTAGGTTCCACTTCTCTAGGCAGGCGATACCGAGAATGTACACGGACGTCAGAAAAAGACTCACCAGTGTCCTAAAAAATGCAGTTGTACCCAATGTCCACTTAACCACGGACATGTGGACAAGTGGAGCAGGGCAGACTGAGGACTATATGACTGTGACAGCCCACTGGGTAGATGTATGGACTCCCGCCGCAAGAACAGCAGCGGCGGCACCAGTAGCAGCATCTCGCAAACGCCAACTCTTTCCTAGGCAGGCTACGCTTTGTATCACCGCTTTCCAGAATACGCACACAGCTGAAAACCTCTTACGGCAACTGAGGAAGATCATCGCGGAATGGCTTACCCCAATTGGACTCTCCTGTGGATTTGTGGCATCGGACAACGCCAGCAATATTGTGTGTGCATTAAATATGGGCAAATTCCAGCACGTCCCATGTTTTGCACATACCTTGAATTTGGTGGTGCAGAATTTTTTAAAAAACGACAGGGGCGTGCAAGAGATGCTGTCGGTGCCAGAAGAATTGCGGGACACTTTCGGCGTACAGGCACCACGTACAGAAGACTGGAGCACCACCAAAAACTACTGAACCTGCCCTGCCATCATCTGAAGCAAGAAGTGGTAACGAGGTGGAATTCAACCCTCTATATGCTTCAGAGTTTGGAGGAGCAGCAAAAGGCCATTCAAGCCTATACAATTGAGCACGATATAGTAGGTGGAATGCACCTGTCTCAAGCGCAGTGGAGAATGATTTCAATGTTGTGCAAGGTTCTGATGCCCTTTGAACTTGCCACACGTGAAGTCAGTTCAGACACTGCCAGCCTGAGTCAGGTCATTCCCCTCATCAGGCTTTTGCAGAAGAAGCTGGAGACATTGAAGGAGGAGCTAACACGGAGCGATTCCGCTAGGCATGTGGGACTTGTGGATGGAGCCCTTAATTCGCTTAACAAGGATTCACGGGTGGTCAATCTGTTGAAATCAGAGCACTACATTTTGGCCACCGTGCTCGATCCTAGATTTAAAGCCTACCTTGGATCTCTCTTTCCGGCAGACACAAGTCTGCTGGGGTTGAAAGACCTGCTGGTGACAAAATTGTCAAGTCAAGCGGAACGCGACCTGTCAACATCTCCTCCTTCACATTCTCCCGCAACTGGGGGTGCGAGGAAAAGGCTCAGAATTCCGAGCCCACCCGCTGGCGGTGATGCAGGGCAGTCTGGAGCGACTGCTGATGCTGACATCTGGTCTGGACTGAAGGACCTGACAACGATTACGGACATGTCGTCTACTGTCACTGCATATGATTCTCTCAACATTGATAGAATGGTGGAGGATTATATGAGTGACCGCATCCAAGTAGGCACGTCACACAGTCCGTACTTATACTGGCAGGAAAAAGAGGCAATTTGGAGGCCCTTGCACAAACTGGCTTTATTCTACCTAAGTTGCCCTCCCACAAGTGTGTACTCCGAAAGAGTGTTTAGTGCCGCCGCTCACCTTGTCAGCAATCGGCGTACGAGGTTACATCCAGAAAATGTGGAGAAGATGATGTTCATTAAAATGAATTATAATCAATTCCTCCGCGGAGACATTGACCAGCAGCAATTGCCTCCACAAAGTACACAGGGAGCTGAGATGGTGGATTCCAGTGGGGACGAATTGATAATCTGTGAGGAGGGGGATGTACACGGTGATATATCGGAGGGTGATGATGAGGTGGACATCTTGCCTCTGTAGAGCCAGTTTGTGCAAGGAGAGATTAATTGCTTCTTTTTTGGGGGGGGGGTCCAAACCAACCCGTCATATCAGTCACAGTCGTGTGGCAGACCCTGTCACTGAAATGATGGGTTGGTTAAAGTGTGCATGTCCTGTTTTGTTTATACAACATAAGGGTGGGTGGGAGGGCCCAAGGACAATTCCATCTTGCACCTCTTTTTTCTTTTCTTTTTCTTTGCGTCATGTGCTGTTTGGGGAGGGTTTTTTGGAAGGGACATCCTGCGTGACACTGCAGTGCCACTCCTAGATGGGCCCGGTGTTTGTGTCGGCCACTAGGGTCGCTTATCTTACTCACACAGCTACCTCATTGCGCCTCTTTTTTTCTTTGCGTCATGTGCTGTTTGGGGAGGGTTTTTTGGAAGGGACATCCTGCGTGACACTGCAGTGACACTCCTAGATGGGCCCGGTGTTTGTGTCGGCCACTAGGGTCGCTTATCTTACTCACACAGCTACCTCATTGCGCCTCTTTTTTTCTTTGCGTCATGTGCTGTTTGGGGAGGGTTTTTTGGAAGGGACATCCTGCGTGACACTGCAGTGCCACTCCTAGATGGGCCCGGTGTTTGTGTCGGCCACTAGGGTCGCTAATCTTACTCACACAGCTACCTCATTGCGCCTCTTTTTTTCTTTGCGTCATGTGCTGTTTGGGGAGGGTTTTTTGGAAGGGCCATCCTGCGTGACACTGCAGTGACACTCCTAGATGGGCCCGGTGTTTGTGTCGGCCACTAGGGTCGCTTATCTTACTCACACAGCGACCTCGGTGCAAATTTTAGGACTAAAAATAATATTGTGAGGTGTGAGGTATTCAGAATAGACTGAAAATGAGTGGAAATTATGGTTTTTGAGGTTAATAATACTTTGGGATCAAAATGACCGCCAAATTCTATGATTTAAGCTGTTTTTTAGGTTTTTTGGAAAAAAACACCCGAATCCAAAACACACCCGAATCCGACAAAAAAAATTCGGTGAGGTTTTGCCAAAACGCGGTCGAACCCAAAACACGGCCGCGGAACCGAACCCAAAACCAAAACACAAAACCCGAAAAATTTCCGGCGCTCATCTCTAATTTTCACACGTGCATTGAGATTGATAGGGAGAGGACGTGGCTGGCGTCCTCTCCGTTTATAGAGAAGAGAGTGAGACTAGAGTAGAGAGAGACACAGTATTTACTTTAGTAATTTTGGGGAGCATTAGGAGGAGTACTACTACTTGCTGAAGTGATAGTGTGACTGTATATCTGACTTGTGGGGGAGACAGTGGGGAGCAGTTAGAGTCTGAGAGCAGGAGTACATATTTTAACGTACAGTGCACACTTTTGCTGCCAGAGTGCCACACTGCCATTGTGACCACACTGACCACCAGTATATATATTGTGATTGTCTGCTTAGGAGTACTACTTGCAAGTTGCTGATAGTGTGACCAGTGACCTGACCACCAGTTTAATTAATCACCACCAGTTTAATATATATATATATAATTGTATATAATATATATATAATTGTATACCACCTACCCGTGTTTGTTTTTTTTTCTTTCTTCTTGATACATACTACTATAGTAGCTTACTGTAGCAGTCTGCGGTGCTGCTGAGCTGACAGTGTCCATCAGGTCCGTCATCAGTCATTATATATACCTGTCCGGCTGCAGTACTAGTGATATTATATATATATATATTAATTTCATCTCATTATCATCCAGTCTATATTAGCAGCAGACACAGTACGGTAGTCCACGGCTGTAGCTACCTCTGTGTCGGCAGTCGCTGGTCCATCCATAATTGTATACCACCTACCCGTGTTTTTTTTTTTTCTTTCTTCTTGATACATACTACTATAGTAGCTTACTGTAGCAGTCTGCGGTGCTGCTGAGCTGACAGTGTCCAGCAGGTCCGTCATCAGTCATTACATAATAAATATATATACCTGTCCGGCTGCAGTACTAGTGATATTATATATATATATATTAATTTCATCTCATTATCATCCAGTCTATATTAGCAGCAGACACAGTACGGTAGTCCACGGCTGTAGCTACCTCTGTGTCGGCAGTCGCTGGTCCATCCATAATTGTATACCACCTACCCGTGGTTTTTTTTTTTTTTTCTTCTTGATACATACTACTATAGTAGCTTACTGTAGCAGTCTGCGGTGCTGCTGAGCTGACAGTGTCCAGCAGGTCCGTCATCAGTCATTACATAATAAATATATATACCTGTCCGGCTGCAGTACTAGTGATATTATATATATATATATTAATTTCATCTCATTATCATCCAGTCTATATTAGCAGCAGACACAGTACGGTAGTCCACGGCTGTAGCTACCTCTGTGTCGGCAGTCGCTGGTCCATCCATAAGTATACTAGTATCCATCCATCTCCATTGTTTACCTGAGGTGCCTTTTAGTTGTGCCTATTAAAATATGGAGAACAAAAATGTTGAGGTTCCAAAATTAGAGAAAGATCAAGATCCACTTCCACCTCGTGCTGAAGCTGCTGCCACTAGTCATGGCCGAGACGATGAAATGCCAGCAACGTCGTCTGCCAAGGCCGATGCCCAATGTCATAGTACAGAGCATGTAAAATCCAAAACACCAAATATCAGTAAAAAAAGGACTCCAAAATCTAAAATAAAATTGTCGGAGGAGAAGCGTAAACTTGCCAATATGCCATTTACCACACGGAGTGGCAAGGAACGGCTGAGGCCCTGGCCTATGTTCATGGCTAGTGGTTCAGCTTCACATGAGGATGGAAGCACTCAGCCTCTCGCTAGAAAAATGAAAAGACTCAAGCTGGCAAAAGCACCGCAAAGAACTGTGCGTTCTTCGAAATCCCAAATCCACAAGGAGAGTCCAATTGTGTCGGTTGCGATGCCTGACCTTCCCAACACTGGACGTGAAGAGCATGCGCCTTCCACCATTTGCACGCCCCCTGCAAGTGCTGGAAGGAGCACCCGCAGTCCAGTTCCTGATAGTCAGATTGAAGATGTCAGTGTTGAAGTACACCAGGATGAGGAGGATATGGGTGTTGCTGGCGCTGGGGAGGAAATTGACAAGGAGGATTCTGATGGTGAGGTGGTTTGTTTAAGTCAGGCACCCGGGGAGACACCTGTTGTCCGTGGGAGGAATAGGGCCGTTGACATGCCTGGTGAAAATACCAAAAAAATCAGCTCTTCGGTGTGGAAGTATTTCAACAGAAATGCGGACAACATTTGTCAAGCCGTGTGTTGCCTTTGTCAAGCTATAATAAGTAGGGGTAAGGACGTTAACCACCTCGGAACATCCTCCCTTATACGTCACCTGCAGCGCATTCATAATAAGTCAGTGACAAGTTCAAAAACTTTGGCCGACAGCGGAAGCAGTCCACTGACCAGTAAATCCCTTCCTCTTGTAACCAAGCTCACGCAAACCACCCCACCAACTCCCTCAGTGTCAATTTCCTCCTTCCCCAGGAATGCCAATAGTCCTGCAGGCCATGTCACTGGCAATTCTGACGAGTCCTCTCCTGCCTGGGATTCCTCCGATGCATCCTTGCGTGTAACGCTTACTGCTGCTGGCGCTGCTGTTGTTGCTGCTGGGAGTCGATGGTCATCCCAGAGGGGAAGTCGTAAGCCCACTTTTACTACTTCCACCAAGCAATTGACTGTCCAACAGTCCTTTGCGAGGAAGATGAAATATCACAGCAGTCATCCTGTTGCAAAGCGGATAACTGAGGCCTTGACAACTATGTTGGTGTTAGACGTGCGTCCGGTATCCGCCGTTAGTTCACAGGGAACTAGACAATTTCTTGAGGTAGTGTGCCCCCGTTACCAAATACCATCTAGGTTCCACTTCTCTAGGCAGGCGATACCGAGAATGTACACGGACGTCAGAAAAAGACTCACCAGTGTCCTAAAAAATGCAGTTGTACCCAATGTCCACTTAACCACGGACATGTGGACAAGTGGAGCAGGGCAGGGTCAGGACTATATGACTGTGACAGCCCACTGGGTAGATGTATGGACTCCCGCCGCAAGAACAGCAGCGGCGGCACCAGTAGCAGCATCTCGCAAACGCCAACTCTTTCCTAGGCAGGCTACGCTTTGTATCACCGGTTTCCAGAATACGCACACAGCTGAAAACCTCTTACGGCAACTGAGGAAGATCATCGCGGAATGGCTTACCCCAATTGGACTCTCCTGTGGATTTGTGGCATCGGACAACGCCAGCAATATTGTGTGTGCATTAAATATGGGCAAATTCAAGCACGTCCCATGTTTTGCACATACCTTGAATTTGGTGGTGCAGAATTTTTTAAAAAATGACAGGGGCGTGCAAGAGATGCTGTCGGTGGCCAGAAGAATTGCGGGACACTTTCGGCGTACAGGCACCACGTACAGAAGACTGGAGCACCACCAAAAACGCCTGAACCTGCCCTGCCATCATCTGAAGCAAGAAGTGGTAACGAGGTGGAATTCAACCCTATATATGCTTCAGAGGTTGGAGGAGCAGCAAAAGGCCATTCAAGCCTATACAATTGAGCACGATATAGGAGGTGGAATGTACCTGTCTCAAGCGCAGTGGAGAATGATTTCAACGTTGTGCAAGGTTCTGCAACCTTTTGAACTTGCCACACGTGAAGTCAGTTCAGACACTGCCAGCCTGAGTCAGGTCATTCCCCTCATCAGGCTTTTGCAGAAGAAGCTGGAGGCATTGAAGGAGGAGCTAAAAGGGAGCGATTCCGCTAGGCATGTGGGACTTGTGGATGGAGCCCTTAATTTGCTTTACAAGGATTCACGGGTGGTCAATCTGCTGAAATCAGAGCACTACATTTTGGCCACCGTGCTCGATCCTAGATTTAAAACCTACCTTGGATCTCTCTTTCCGGCAGACACAAGTCTGCTGGGGTTCAAAGACCTGCTGGTGACAAAATTGTCAAGTCAAGCGGAACGCGACCTGTCAACATCTCCTCCTTCACATTCTCCCGCAACTGGGGGTGCGAGGAAAAGGCTCAGAATTCCGAGCCCACCCGCTGGCGGTGATGCAGGGCAGTCTGGAGCGACTGCTGATGCTGACATCTGGTCCGGACTGAAGGACCTGACAACGATTACGGACATGTCGTCTACTGTCACTGCATATGATTCTCTCCCCATTGAAAGAATGGTGGAGGATTATATGAGTGACCGCATCCAAAGTAGGCACGTCAGACAGTCCGTACTTATACTGGCAGGAAAAAGAGGCAATTTGGAGGCCCTTGCACAAACTGGCTTTATTCTACCTAAGTTGCCCTCCCACAAGTGAGTACTCCGAAAGAGTGTTTAGTGCCGCCGCTCACCTTGTCAGCAATCGGCGTACGAGGTTACTTCCAGAAAATGTGGAGAAGATGATGTTCATTAAAATGAATTATAATCAATTCCTCCGTGGAGACATTGACCAGCAGCAATTGCCTCCACAAAGTACACAGGGAGCTGAGATGGTGGATTCCAGTGGGGACGAATTGATAATCTGTGAGGAGCGGGATGTACACGGTGATATATCGGAGGATGATGATGAGGTGGACATCTTGCCTCTGTAGAGCCAGTTTGTGCAAGGAGAGATTAATTGCTTCTTTTTCGGTGGGGGTCCAAACCAACCCGTCATTTCAGTCACAGTCGTGTGGCAGACCCTGTCACTGAAATGATGGGTTGGTTAAAGTGTGCATGTCCTGTTTATACAACATAAGGGTGGGTGGGAGGGCCCAAGGACAATTCCATCTTGCACCTCTTTTTTCTTTCATTTTTATTTGCGTCATGTGCTGTTTGGGGAGTGTTTTTTGGAAGGGCCATCCTGCGTGACACTGCAGTGCCACTCCTAGATGGGCCAGGTGTTTGTGTCGGCCACTAGGGTCGCTTATCTTACTCACACAGCTACCTCATTGCGCCTCTTTTTTTCTTTGCGTCATGTGCTGTTTGGGGAGTGTTTTTTGGAAGGGCCATCCTGCGTGACACTGCAGTGCCACTCCTAGATGGGCCAGGTGTTTGTGTCGGCCACTAGGGTCGCTTAGCTTACTCACACAGCTACCTCATTGCGCCTCTTTTTTTCTTCTTTGCGTCATGTGCTGTTTGGGGAGTGTTTTTTGGAAGGGCCATCCTGCGTGACACTGCAGTGCCACTCCTAGATGGGCCAGGTGTTTGTGTCGGCCACTTGGGTCGCTTATCTTACTCACACAGCTACCTCATTGCGCCTCTTTTTTTCTTTGCGTCATGTGCTGTTTGGGGAGTGTTTTTTGGAAGGGCCATCCTGCGTGACACTGCAGTGACACTCCTAGATGGGCCAGGTGTTTGTGTCGGCCACTAGGGTCGCTTAGCTTAGTCATCCAGCGACCTCGGTGCAAATTTTAGGACTAAAAATAATATTGTGAGGTGTGAGGTATTCAGAATAGACTGAAAATGAGTGGAAATTATGGTTTTTGAGGTTAATAATACTTTGGGATCAAAATGACCCCCAAATTCTATGATTTAAGCTGTTTTTTAGTGTTTTTTGAAAAAAACACCCAAATCCAAAACACACCCGAATCCGACAAAAAAAATTCGGTGAGGTTTTGCCAAAACGCGGTCGAACCCAAAACACGGCCGCGGAACCGAACACAAAACCAAAACACAAAACCCGAAAAATTTCAAGTGCACATCTCTAGTTCCTTCCTATTTGTTGGAATTGGCAACTTGGAATGCTCTTAAGTCACTTCCCGTAATGATTACTAGTGTGGTCAATAAAGGAGTTGCAATCTGTGAATTTTAAAAAATCTTAGTTTTTATTATCCTGTTTTATATACATATATATATATAGTAGCGTAGGGCCGGCACTCCTCGGTAAGGTAATTGCTGCGCTGGTGCCCTCACATGTACAGCTGTACAATCATATAAAGTCCAACGTGCGGCACTCAGCTATCAAGAAAAGAACACTGGAAACCAGTAGCGTATAACAATTTAATGTTATACGCTACTGGTTTCCAGTGTTCTTTTCTTGATAGCTGAGTGCCGCACGTTGGACTTTATATATATATATATATATATATATATGTTCAAGTCTAAAAAGTTGACCTCCACTTCACTAATAAAAAAAGGTCGACTCTATATTAAACTCATTGTTATTAAGGTAGGTGCAGAAGGCATCCAAAGAAAGATGATCGCCTCCCCATATAAATAGTATATCATCTATATAATAACTCCAGAACACCAAACTCATGGCCCGTCCTTACGTGATGTTCGTCCCATCAGCCACGAATAGGTTGCCATAGCTTGGTACCCATAGCAGTCCCTGTTAGCAGATAGAAATAATCACCAAACCAAAAATAAATTGTTTTGAAGAATAAGAGCAATGCCTTCTAATATAAAATTGATTTGATCATCTGTCATGTTACTATGATCCAAAAAGAACTTTGTGGCTTCTAAACCCATTTGATGGTTTATGACCGAATAAAGTGACGTAACGTCTGCCGTCACAAGAAAATGGTATGGGCCCCATTCTGTTCCGCCAATTTGTTAATGATAGAGATAGTATCTTTTAAATAAGATTGAGAAGTTTAAATCGTTGGTTGTAACATGATCTAAAAACTGTGGTAAGTTGGATAAGCAGGAATTAGTACAAGTAACAATTGGATGGGTTAGCTATAATCATGAATAGACATTCATCCTCAGTTATAACTTTTTTATACGTACAGATGGAGACACAGTAATCGTAGCTCCGTCTGTGCCTGGGCGCCCCCCCCCCCCCCTATGTGCGCCCATCGCAGCGTCCGTGATGCGCACGCACCCCATTCACTACAATGGGAGCGTCTCTGTGCACTCCCATAGCGGGGCTAGGCGCCGAATCACCTAGTTCGACCGGGATTGCACATCTGCAATGGAGTCGCACTAGATGAGTGCGGCTCCATCTGTATACATAGATAAAGAAAAGTTTCACATGTCTTTAGTAAACTAGCACTGGGATTACCCACTAATATATTTTTTGTATGTTTTTTTTATCCAAACTGTCTCATAACCTCCGAATTCCAGGATTGGAAAAACGGCCCGAGATTGGCCTCCCCAGTCACTCACAGAGGAACTAAGTACTATTGCAATCTGCACAATGGAGCAAACAATTTGCGCTTACACAGTAGCATGCAAGTGACGTCAACCTGCTAGAATATCACACAGCACATGGGAGGGGACAGCACAGGAGTGCACGCCTCTCCAACATAGTTGTCAGGTGATTATAGTATTTATAGATGCTTGCCTTCTGACGCTGAACCTGGTTGCTATTATCTTTGCCTATGCCCCACATATTGAATATCTTGCTGCCAGAACCTGGAACCAGACTTAATCTACCACTGCCATTGCCCCACATATTGAATATCTTGCTGCAAGACCTGGAACCAGACCAGACCTGTTGCTGCGTTGCCCTTTCGTATTGTTTAGGATAGGCAGGAGTTGTAATCTGGCACACCAAACTGTGTGCGTCTGCTGTTCAGGACTACCCTGCCATTATTCTGGGCTGTTAGTCTTCACGTGCTGCTATTGACCAGGTTGTGCAGGGAACGCCAAGAGCTGGTGAGAGACTTAAATTATTCCTACTAAATACAAGGTGGTCACTTCCTTGTGTTATGATATTATTCAATAGTTGGGCTATTACATTATGTGGTGGTTTGTGCCATAGTACTTCTACAAAGTCTGTCCTCAGTCAGACATGCACAGTGACACTGCAGGGGTGTTTTTCAAAACATTGCCTCGTTAATTAGTTTATTGCCGCGATATTCTGCTATAACAAATAACGATTAAGGCTAAATCGTGAATAATGAAAAATACAATAAATATTGATGTTAGCATTAGATGTTGCCAGGGGTGTAGCCATAACTTTGTGGGCCCCATAGCAACATTTCAAAGGGGCCCCTGTCCCAATGCTTCTAGAGAGACACCTCTCTGCAGCAGCTATTAATTTTATGCCCCATAACAGTTCCCTAGCTAATTTTCTCAACCATAGTATGCAGCCCAATACCCCCAAGCCACATAATGACATACCATGTAAGGGTCCCTATGTACCACCCAAAGGCGAAAAATGTATATAACACATGTAACTTCGACAGGGAAGGTGGGTCCCTCTCAGCTCTGGGCCCCATAGCAGCTGCACTCCCTGCACCTATGGTAGCTATGATCTTGGATGTTACAAATGGCAAAATAGATATATGCATGTGTGGTTAGGAATAGATGTTACAAATGGCCCAATTGTTATTATATCAACATTATTATTATTATTATTATTATTATTATTATTATTATTTTCTCTGACGTCCTAGTGGATGCTGGGGACTCCGTAAGGACCATGGGGAATAGCGGCTCCGCAGGAGACTGGGCACAAAAGTAAAGCTTTTGAACTACCTGGTGTGCACTGGCACCTCCCCCTATGACCCTCCTCCAAGCCTCAGTTAGATTTTTGTGCCCGAACGAGAAGGGTGCACACTAGGTGGCTCTCCTGAGCTGCTTAGTGAAAAGTTTAGTTTTAGGTTTTTTATGTTCAGTGAGACCTGCTGGCAACAGGCTCACTGCATCGAGGGACTAAGGGGAGAAGAAGCGAACTCACCTGCGTGCAGAGTGGATTGGGCTTCTTAGGCTACTGGACATTAGCTCCAGAGGGACCGATCACAGGCCCAGCCATGGATAGGTCCCAGAGCCGCGCCGCCGGCCCCCTTACAGAGCCAGAAGACAGAAGAGGTCCGGAAAATCGGCGGCAGAAGACGTCCTGTCTTCAACAAGGTAGCGCACAGCACTGCAGCTGTGCGCCATTGCTCTCAGCACACTTCACACTCCGGTCACTGAGGGTGCAGGGCGCTGGGGGGGGCGCCCTGAGACGCAATAAAAACACCTTGGATGGCAAAAAATGCATCACATATAGCTCCTGGGCTATATGGATGAATTTAACCCCTGCCAGAATACACAGAAAAACGGGAGATAAGGCCGCCGAGAAGGGGGCGGAGCCTATCTCCTCAGCACACTGGCGCCATTTTCCCTCACAGCTCCGTTGGAGGGAAGCTCCCTGGCTCTCCCCTGCAGTCACTACACTACAGAAAGGGTTAAAAAAGAGAGGGGGGCACTAATTATGCGCAGTATTAAAAATACAGCAGCTATAAGGGGAAAAACACTTATATAAGGTTATCCCTGTATATATATAGCGCTCTGGTGTGTGCTGGCAAACTCTCCCTCTGTCTCCCCAAAGGGCTAGTGGGGTCCTGTCCTCTATCAGAGCATTCCCTGTGTGTGTGCTGTGTGTCGGTACGTTTGTGTCGACATGTATGAGGAGAAAAATGATGTGGAGACGGAGCAGATTGCCTGTAATAGTGATGTCACCCCCTAGGGGGTCGACACCTGAGTGGATGAACTGTTGGAAGGAATTACGTGACAGTGTCAGCTCTGTATAAAAGACAGTGGTTGACATGAGACAGCCGGCTACTCAGCTTGTGCCTGTCCAGACGTCTCATAGGCCGTCAGGGGCTCTAAAGCGCCCGTTACCTCAGATGGCAGATATAGACGCCGACACGGATACTGACTCCAGTGTCGACGGTGAAGAGACAAATGTGACTTCCAGTAGGGCCACACGTTACTTGATTGAGGCAATGAAAAATGTTTTACACATTTCTGATAATACGAGTACCACCAAAAAGGGGTATTATGTTCGGTGAGGAAAAACTACCTGTAGTTTTCCTGAATCTGAGAAATTAAATGAGGTGTGTGATGATGCGTGGGTTTCCCCCCGATAACAACTGATAATTTCTAAAATGTTATTGGCATTATATCCTTTCCCGCCAGAGGTTAGGGTGCGTTGGGAAACACCCCCTAGGGTGGATAAAGCGCTCACACGCTTGTAAGAACAAGGGCTCTACCCTCTCCTGAGATGGCCGCCCTTAAGGATCCTGCTGATAGAAAGCAGGAGGGTATCCTAAAATGTATTTACACACATACTGGTGTTATACTGCGACCATCAATCGCCTCAGCCTGGATGTGCAGTGCTGGGTTGGCGTGGTCGGATTCCCTGACTGAAAATATTGATACCCTAGATAGGGACAGTATATTATTGCCTATAGAGCATTTTAAAGGATGCATTTCTATATATGCGTGATGCACAGCGGAATAATTGCCGACTGGCATCAAGTCTAAGTGCGTTGTCCATTTCTGCCAGTAGAGGGTTATGGACACGACAGTGGTCAGGTGATGCGGATTTCAAACGGCATTTGGAAGTATTGCCTTATTAAGGGGAGGAGTTATTTGGGGTCGGTCTTTCAGACCTGGTGGCCACGGCAACAGCTGGGAAATCCACGTTTGTACCCCAGGTCGCCTCTCAACATAAGAAGACGCCGTATTATCAGGCGCAGTCCTTTCGTGGGCAAGCGGGCAAAAGGTTCCTCATTTCTGCCCCGTGACAGAGGGAGAGGAAAAAGGCTGCAGAAATCAGCCAGTTCCCAGGAACAGAAGCCCTCTCCCGCCTCTGCCAAGCCCTCAGTATGACGCTGGGGCTTTACAAGCAGAATCAGGCACGGTGGGGGCCCGTCTCAATGAATTTCAGCGCGCAGTGGGCTCACACGCAATTAGACCCCTGGATCCTTCAGGTGATATCTCAGGGGTACAAATTGGAATTCGAGACGTCTCCCCCTCGCCGTTTCCTAAAGTCGGCTTTACCGATGTCTCCCTCTGACAGGGAGGCAGTTTTGGAAGCCATTCACAAGCTGTATTCCCAGCAGGTGATAATCAAGGTACCCCTCCTGTAACAGGGAACGGGGTATTATTCCACACTGTTGTGGTACCGAAGCCGGACGGCTCGGTGAGACCGATTCTAAATCTAAAATCTTGAACACTTACATACGGAGGTTCAAATTCAAGATTGAGTCACTCAGAGCAGTGATTGCGAACCTGGAAGAAGGGGACTACATGATGTCTCGGGACATCAAGGATGCTTACCTTCTTGTCCCAATTTACCCTTCTCACCAAGGGTACCTCAGGTTTGTGGTACAGAACTGTCACTATCAGTTTCAGACGCTGCCGTATGGATGGTCCACGGCACCCCGGGTCTTTACCAAGGTAATGGCCGAAATGATGATACTCTTTCGAAGGAAGGGAATTTTAGTTATCCCTTACTTGGACGATTCCCTGATAAGGGTAAGATCCAGGGAACAGTTGGAGGTCGGTGTAGCACTATCTCAGGTAGTGTTGCGGCAGCACGATTGGATTCTCAATATTCCAAAATCGCAGCTGATTCCGACGACTCGTCTTCTGTTCCTAGGGATGATCCTGGACACAGTCCAGAAAAAGGGGTTTCTCCCGGAGGAGAAAGTCAGGGAGTTATCCGAGCTAGTTGGGAACCTCCTATAACCGAGCCAAGTCTCAGTACATCAATGAAAGGGTTCTGGGAAAAATGGTGGCTTCCTACGAAGCAATCCCATTCGGCAGATTCCACGCAAGAACTTTCCAGTGGGACCTGCTGGACAAATGGTCCGGGTCGCATCTTCAGATGCATCAGCGGATAACCCTGTCACCAAGCACAAGGGTGTCTCTCCTGTGGTGGTTGCAGAGTGCTCATCTTCTAGAGGGCCGCAGATTCGACATTCAGGACTGGGTCCTGGTGACCACGGATGCCAGCCTGCGAGGCTGGGGAGCAGTCACACAGGGAAGGAATTTCCAGAGCTTATGGTCAAGCCTGGAGACATCACTTCACATAAATATCCTGAAGCTAAGGGCCATTTACAATGCTCTAAGCTCAGCATGACCTCTGCTTCAAGGTCACCCGGAGTTGATCCATTCGGACAACATCACGGCAGTCACCCACGTAAACAGACAGGGTGACACAAGAAGCAGGAGGGCAAGGCAGAAGCTGCAAGGATTCTTCGCTGGGCGGAAAATCATGTGATAGCACTGTCAGCAGTATTCATTCCGGGAGTGGACAACTGGGAAGCAGACTTCCTCAGCAGACACGACCCCCACCCGGGAGAGTGGGGACTTCACCCAGAAGTCTTCCACATGTTTATAAAACTCGACAAGTATTGCGCCAGGTCAAGGGACCCTCAGGCAATAGCTGTAGACGCTCTGGTAACACAGTGGGTGTACCAGTCAGTGTATGTGTTCCCTCCTCTGCCTCTCATACCCAAGGTACTGAGAATTATAAGATGGAGAGGAGTAAGCACTATAGTCGTGGCTCCGGATTGACCAAGAAGGACTTGGTAACCGGAACTTCAAGAGATGCTCACGGAGGATCCGTGGCCTCTACCTCTAAGAAGGGACCTGCTCCAGCAAGGACCCTGTCTGTTCCAAGACTTACCGCGGCTGCGTTTGACGGCATGGCGGTTGAACGCCGGATCCTGAACATTCCGGATGAAGTCATTCCTATCCTGATCAAAGCCAGGAAAGATATAACCGCAAAACATTATCACCGCATTTGGCGAAAATATGTTGCGTGGTGCGAGGCCAGTAAGGCCCCGACGGAGGAATTTTCAACTAGGTCGATTCCTACATTTCCTGCAAACAGGAGTGTCTATGGGCCTGAAATGGGGGTCCATTAAGGTTCAAATTTCGGCCCTGTCAATTTTCTTCCAAAAAGAACTAGCTTCAGTCCCTGAAGTTCAGACGTTTGTGAAAGGGGTACTGTATATACAGCCTCCTTTTGTGCCTCCAGTGGCACCTTGGGATCTAAATGTAGTTTTTGGGTTCCAAAAGTCACATTGGTTTGAACCACTTAAATATGTGGAGTTAAAATATCTCACATGGAAAGTGGTCATGCTGTTGGCCCTGGCCTGGGCCAGGTGCGTGTCAGAATTGGCGGCTTTATCCTGTAAAAGCCCGCATCTGATTTTCCTTTCGGACAGGGCGGAATTGAGGACTTGTCCTCAGTTTCTCCCTAAGGTGGTTTTCAGCGTTTCACCTGAATCAACCTATTGTGGTGCCTGCGGCTACTAGGGACTTGGAGGACTCCAAGTTGCTAGACGTTGTCAGGGCCCTGGAAATATAGGTTTCCAGGACGGCTGGAGTCAGAAAATCTGACTCGTTGTTTATTCTGTATGCACCCAACAAGCTGGGTGCTCCTGCTTCTAAGCAGACTATTGCTCGTTGGATTTGTAGTACAATTCAGCTTGCACATTCTGTGGCAGGCCTGCCACAGCCAAAATCTGTAAAAGCCCATTCCACAAGGAAGGTGGGCTCATCTTGGGCGGCTGCCCGAGGGGTCTCGGCTTTACAACTTTGCCGGGCAGCTACTTGGTCAGGAGCAAATACGTTTGTAAAATTCTACAAATTTGATACCCTGGCTGAGGAGGACCTGGAGTTCTCTCATTTGGTGCTGCAGAGTCATCCGCACTCTCCCGCCCGTTTGGGAGCTTTGGTATAATCCCCATGGTCCTTACGGAGTCCCCAGCATCCACTAGGACGTCAGAGAAAATAAGAATTTACTTACCGATAATTCTATTTCTCGTAGTCCGTAGTGGATGCTGGGCGCCCATCCCAAGTGCGGATTGTCTGCAATACTGGTACATAGTTATTGTTACCAAAAAATCGGGTTATTGCTGTAGTGAGCCATCTTTTCTAGAGGCTCCTCTGTTATCATGCTGTTAACTGGGTTAGATCACAAGTTATATGGTGTGATTGGTGTGGCTGGTATGAGTCTTACCCGGGATTCAAAATCCTTCCTTATTGTGTACGCTCGTCCGGGCACAGTATCCTAACTGAGGCTTGGAGGAGGGTCATAGGGGGAGGAGCCAGTGCACACCAGGTAGTTCAAAAGCTTTACTTTTGTGCCCAGTCTCCTGCGGAGCCGCTATTCCCCATGATCCTTACGGAGTCCCCAGCATCCACTACGGACTACAAGAAATAGAATTATCGGTAAGTAAATTCTTCTTCTTATTATTATTATTATTATTATTTTTTTTTTTTATTTCTTTATTTTTTTTTTTTTTCTAACATTGTGAATTTTTGTTGACGGTTTTCCAAATACAAAACATATGCAAAACAATGCACAAAACAAAAAAAACAAGCAGTGAGCTATAGTCACAACCATACAGTATGCATTTGTTAAATAAGACTGACATCATTCAGAAAATAAAACATGCATATAACACCACAGAGAAATAGGCAAAGAACTAAATAACGTAACATAACAACTGTAAAAACGTGGGCACCTGTGGGGCACAGACCCAGCCTAAGTAGATGAGCGCTTCTAGTCCAGGGCACATCTAGAGTTTTGCCAAATTGACCAAACTCTGTCTAATGTATTTCAGAATTTTGAATTCATGCTATATTTTCCGGAAGTATCATATTGTCTTCTGTTCTGTTTCTTATCGGTAAAGATTTTATATTAGTGAAAATATGTTGGTTTCAAATAAATTGATTTTCCTAGACACTCACTGACAGAGCTGGCCCTAACCAATATGATGCCCTAGGCAAGATTTTGGCTGTTGCCCCCTTGCACCACCGCTGGTTCTGCCTCTGACCTTTCGACCTCTTTCCCAGCACCATCACCCCTCATCCATAGCAGTCCTTGTACCCCCTATATTTTAAATAGGATCAGTTCGCACATTTGACGCACAGCCCAAAAAGGGGCATCTTCTTGCTGGGAAGGGGCATGGCCACACAATAGTAACCCCAATTCCAATTACGCCACACAGTACTGCAACTTTATTCACATTTTATCTTGCGATAGTGTCCATAATTCATATTACATTAGTATCACTTTACCTTATAAACGTTACTCCTCACAGTAGAGCCCCTTATTCACATTACATCACACTGAATTGCTCCTTATTCACATTACACCACACCTTATTGCTCTTTATTCACATTAGACGACACAGTAGTGCCCTTTCTATATGCAACGCCACATAGTAGAGCACCTTATACACATAATGCCACACATTAGTAATGCATTTATACACAATTCCACACAGTAATGCCCCTTACACATATGAGACACATTAATGTCCTTATAAACATAATACACCTTACACATTATGACAACCTTTATTAATGCCCTTTTACACATAATGTCCCTTACACATATGCAGCACATTATTAATGCCCTTATAAACATAATGACACACATAGTGCCCCCTACACATTTGCTGCACATTATTAGTGCCCCTATACACATAATGACACACATACAGTAGTACCCTGTTACACATATGCCGCACATTAAAATTGCCCTTATACACATAATGACACACATAGTGGCCCTTTACACATATGTTGCACATTATTAATGCATTTTTACATGACACACATAATGCTCCTTAGACATATTCCGAACACTACTGCACAACCAACCCACTCACATGCACACAGCACTCACACTTCCACTAACACTGTGACCTCTGCCTCTGCTTGGATACAGATGTGTCCTCACAAATTTTGCATCAATGCTAAAGTCGGGCACCTTTTTTTTAATGAAAATACATCTTATTTGTATTGCTATGTGGCTAGGATGCACAAGCAGCTTCTGCTGATTAAACTGATATGCAGCATGCCTATATACTGTGTGAGACTGTGGCTGTATCTGCATATGAAATGCTAAATACAGAATATAGGCATGCCACATATCATTTTAATCAGCAGAAGCTGATGATGCCCCTAGGCACATCAAATGCCCTATGCAATTGCCCAGTTTGCCTATGCCTATGGCCGGCTCTGCTCACTGAACATATTCTAGTAAACATATTGCAAACAGTAAAGCAAGTTCTCAGAAAACAACAAACATTTGTATGCCCATCTTGTCTGCTTGGCTCATACTTCACATCTTTGATGTTCGTCTCCGACAGCTGCCTAGTATATGTGATGATGATGATGACATCCTGAAATTCTCTGCTATGCAAGATGAGCCTAGGGTAACATTGTAGTAGCCGGTCACACGGAGATTCTGAGACATGTTCGGAGCCAGTGCTCATAGCAAAGAATTCCACACTAGTCTCCCAAGCACTGCTGTCATTTACCTCTGAGACAAACCCATGGTAGAGATCCCAGTTCTCTCTGCTAAAGGTGCTCTTGAAATGTACATAGATGGAACCTTATAATTAGAGATGAGCGCCGGAAATTTTTCGGGTTTTGTGTTTTGGTTTTAGGTTCGGTTCCGCGGCCGTGTTTTGGGTTCGACCGCGTTTTGGCAAAACCTCACCGAATTTTTTTTGTCGGATTCGGGTGTGTTTTGGATTCGGTGTTTTTTTAAAAAAACCCTAAAAAACAGCTTAAATCATAGAATTTGGGGGTCATTTTGATCCCAAAGTATTATTAACCTCAAAAACCATAATTTACACTCATTTTCAGTCTATTCTGAATACCTCACACCTCACAATATTATTTTTAGTCCTAAAATTTGCACCGAGGTCGCTGTGTGAGTAAGATAAGCGACCCTAGTGGCCGACACAAACACCGGGCCCATCTAGGAGTGGCACTGCAGTGTCACGCAGGATGTCCCTTCCAAAAAACCCTCCCCAAACAGCACATGACGCAAAGAAAAAAAGAGGCGCAATGAGGTAGCTGACTGTGTGAGTAAGATAAGCGACCCTAGTGGCCGACACAAACACCGGGCCCATCTAGGAGTGGCACTGCAGTGTCACGCAGGATGTCCCTTCCAAAAAACCCTCCCCAAACAGCACATGACGCAAAGAAAAAAAGAGGCGCAATGAGGTAGCTGACTGTGTGAGTAAGATAAGCGACCCTAGTGGCCGACACAAACACCGGGCCCATCTAGGAGTGGCACTGCAGTGTCACGCAGGATGTCCCTTCCAAAAAACCCTCCCCAAACAGCACATGACGCAAAGAAAAAAAGAGGCGCAATGAGGTAGCTGACTGTGTGAGTAAGATAAGCGACCCTAGTGGCCGACACAAACACCGGGCCCATCTAGGAGTGGCACTGCAGTGTCACGCAGGATGGCCCTTCCAAAAAACCCTCCCCAAACAGCACATGACGCAAAGAAAAAAAGAGGCGCAATGAGGTAGCTGACTGTGTGAGTAAGATAAGCGACCCTAGTGGCCGACACAAACACCGGGCCCATCTAGGAGTGGCACTGCAGTGTCACGCAGGATGGCCCTTCCAAAAAACCCTCCCCAAACAGCACATGACGCAAAGAAAAATAAAAGAAAAAAGAGGTGCAAGATGGAATTGTCCTTGGGCCCTCCCACCCACCCTTATGTTGTATAAACAGGACATGCACACTTTAACCAACCCATCATTTCAGTGACAGGGTCTGCCACACGACTGTGACTGATATGACGGGTTGGTTTGGACCCCCCCCAAAAAAGAAGCAATTAATCTCTCCTTGCACAAACTGGCTCTACAGAGGCAAGATGTCCACCTCATCATCATCCTCCGATATATCACCGTGTACATCCCCCTCCTCACAGATTATCAATTCGTCCCCACTGGAATCCACCATCTCAGCTCCCTGTGTACTTTGTGGAGGCAATTGCTGCTGGTCAATGTCTCCGCGGAGGAATTGATTATAATTCATTTTAATGAACATCATCTTCTCCACATTTTCTGGAAGTAACCTCGTACGCCGATTGCTGACAAGGTGAGCGGCGGCACTAAACACTCTTTCGGAGTACACACTTGTGGGAGGGCAACTTAGGTAGAATAAAGCCAGTTTGTGCAAGGGCCTCCAAATTGCCTCTTTTTCCTGCCAGTATAAGTACGGACTGTGTGACGTGCCTACTTGGATGCGGTCACTCATATAATCCTCCACCATTCTTTCAATGTTGAGAGAATCATATGCAGTGACAGTAGACGACATGTCCGTAATCGTTGTCAGGTCCTTCAGTCCGGACCAGATGTCAGCATCAGCAGTCGCTCCAGACTGCCCTGCATCACCGCCAGCGGGTGGGCTCGGAATTCTGAGCCTTTTCCTCGCACCCCCAGTTGCGGGAGAATGTGAAGGAGGAGATGTTGACAGGTCGCGTTCCGCTTGACTTGACAATTTTCTCACCAGCAGGTCTTTCAACCCCAGCAGACTTGTGTCTGCCGGAAAGAGAGATCCAAGGTAGGTTTTAAATCTAGGATCGAGCACGGTGGCCAAAATGTAGTGCTCTGATTTCAACAGATTGACCACCCGTGAATCCTTGTTAAGCGAATTAAGGGCTCCATCCACAAGTCCCACATGCCTAGCGGAATCGCTCCGTGTTAGCTCCTCCTTCAATGTCTCCAGCTTCTTCTGCAAAAGCCTGATGAGGGGAATGACCTGACTCAGGCTGGCAGTGTCTGAACTGACTTCACGTGTGGCAAGTTCAAAGGGCATCAGAACCTTGCACAACGTTGAAATCATTCTCCACTGCACTTGAGACAGGTGCATTCCACCTCCTATATCGTGCTCAATTGTATAGGCTTGAATGGCCTTTTGCTGCTCCTCCAACCTCTGAAGCATATAGAGGGTTGAATTCCACCTCGTTACCACTTCTTGCTTCAGATGATGGCAGGGCAGGTTCAGTAGTTTTTGGTGGTGCTCCAGTCTTCTGTACGTGGTGCCTGTACGCCGAAAGTGTCCCGCAATTCTTCTGGCCACCGACAGCATCTCTTGCACGCCCCTGTCGTTTTTAAAAAAATTCTGCACCACCAAATTCAAGGTATGTGCAAAACATGGGACGTGCTGGAATTTGCCCATATTTAATGCACACACAATATTGCTGGCGTTGTCCGATGCCACAAATCCACAGGAGAGTCCAATTGGGGTAAGCCATTCTGCGATGATCTTCCTCAGTTGCCGTAAGAGGTTTTTAGCTGTGTGCGTATTCTGGAAAGCGGTGATACAAAGCGTAGCCTGCCTAGGAAAGAGTTGGCGTTTGCGAGATGCTGCTACTGGTGCCGCCGCTGCTGTTCTTGCGGCGGGAGACCATACATCTACCCAGTGGGCTGTCACAGTCATATAGTCCTGACCCTGCCCTGCTCCACTTGTCCACATGTCCGTGGTTAAGTGGACATTGGGTACAACTGCATTTTTTAGGACACTGGTGAGTCTTTTTCTGACGTCCGTGTACATTCTCGGTATCGCCTGCCTACAGAAGTGGAACCTAGATGGTATTTGGTAATGGGGGCACACTGCCTCAATAAATTGTCTAGTTCCCTGTGAACTAACGGCGGATACCGGACGCACGTCTAACACCAACATAGTTGTCAAGGCCTCAGTTATCCGCTTTGCAGCAGGATGACTGCTGTGATATTTCATCTTCCTCGCAAAGGACTGTTGGACAGTCAATTGCTTACTGGAAGTAGTACAAGTGGGCTTACGACTTCCCCTCTGGGATGACCATCGACTCCCAGCAGCAACAACAGCAGCGCCAGCAGCAGTAAGCGTTACACGCAAGGATGCATCGGAGGAATCCCAGGCAGGAGAGGACTCGTCAGAATTGCCAGTGACATGGCCTGCAGGACTATTGGCATTCCTGGGGAAGGAGGAAATTGACACTGAGGGAGTTGGTGGGGTGGTTTGCGTGAGCTTGGTTACAAGAGGAAGGGATTTACTGGTCAGTGGACTGCTTCCGCTGTCGGCCAAAGTTTTTGAACTTGTCACTGACTTATTATGAATGCGCTGCAGGTGACGTATAAGGGAGGATGTTCCGAGGTGGTTAACGTCCTTACCCCTACTTATTACAGCTTGACAAAGGGAACACACGGCTTGACAAATGTTGTCCGCATTTCTGGTGAAATACTTCCACACCGAAGAGCTGATTTTTTTGGTATTTTCACCAGGCATGTCAACGGCCATATTCCTCCCACGGACAACAGGTGTCTCCCCGGGTGCCTGACTTAAACAAACCACCTCACCATCAGAATCCTCCTGGTCAATTTCCTCCCCAGCGCCAGCAACACCCATATCCTCCTCATCCTGGTGTACTTCAACACTGACATCTTCAATCTGACTATCAGGAACTGGACTGCGGGTGCTCCTTCCAGCACTTGCAGGGGGCGTGCAAATGGTGGAAGGCGCATGCTCTTCACGTCCAGTGTTGGGAAGGTCAGGCATCGCAACCGACACAATTGGACTCTCCTTGTGGATTTGGGATTTCGAAGAACGCACAGTTCTTTGCGGTGCTTTTGCCAGCTTGAGTCTTTTCAGTTTTCTAGCGAGAGGCTGAGTGCTTCCATCCTCATGTGAAGCTGAACCACTAGCCATGAACATAGGCCAGGGCCTCAGCCGTTCCTTGCCACTCCGTGTGGTAAATGGCATATTGGCAAGTTTACGCTTCTCCTCCGACAATTTTATTTTAGGTTTTGGAGTCCTTTTTTTACTGATATTTGGTGTTTTGGATTTTACATGCTCTGTACTATGACATTGGGCATCGGCCTTGGCAGACGACGTTGCTGGCATTTCATCGTCTCGGCCATGACTAGTGGCAGCAGCTTCAGCACGAGGTGGAAGTGGATCTTGATCTTTCCCTAATTTTGGTACCTCAACATTTTTGTTCTCCATATTTTAATAGGCACAACTAAAAGGCACCTCAGGTAAACAATGGAGATGGATGGATACTAGTATACAATTGTGGATGGACTGCCGAGTGCCGACACAGAGGTAGCTACAGCCGTGGACTATTGTACTGTACTGTGTCTGCTGCTAATATAGACTGGATGATAATGAGATGTAGTATGTATGTATAAAGAAGAAAGAAAAAAAAACCACGGGTAGGTGGTATACAATTATGGATGGACTGCCGAGTGCCGACACAGAGGTAGCTACAGCCGTGGACTACCGTACTGTGTCTGCTGCTAATATAGACTGGTTGATAATGAGATGTAGTATGTATAAAGAAGAAAGAAAGAAAAACCACGGGTAGGTGGTATACAATTATGGACGGACTGCCGAGTGCCGACACAGAGGTAGCTACAGCCGTGGACTACCGTACTGTGTCTGCTGCTAATATAGACTGGTTGATAATGAGATGTAGTATGTATAAAGAAGAAAGAAAAAAAAAACCACGGGTAGGTGGTATACAATTATGGACTGACTGCCGAGTGCCGACACAGAGGTAGCTACAGCCGTGGACTACCGTACTGTACTGTGTCTGCTGCTAATATAGACTGGATGATAATGAGATGTAGTATGTATAAAGAAGAAAGAAAATAAAACCACGGGTAGGTGGTATACAATTATGGACGGACTGCCGAGTGCCGACACAGAGGTAGCTACATCCATGGACTACCGTACTGTACTGTGTCTGCTGCTAATATAGACTGGTTGATAAAGAGATGTAGTATGTATGTATAAAGAAGAAAGAAAAAAAAACCACGGGTAGGTGGTATACAATTATGGATGGACTGCCGAGTGCCGACACAGAGGTAGCTACAGCCGTGGACTACTGTACTGTGTCTGCTGCTAATATAGACTGGTTGATAAAGAGATGTAGTATGTATGTATAAAGAAGAAAGAAAAAAAACCACGGGTAGGTGGTATACAATTATGGACGGACTGCCGAGTGCCGACACAGAGGTAGCTACAGCCGTGGACTACCGTACTGTACTGTGTCTGCTGCTAATATAGACTGGTTGATAAAGAGATGTAGTATGTATGTATAAAGAAGAAAGAAAAAAAAACCACGGGTAGCTGGTATACAATTATGGATGGACTGCCGAGTGCCGACACAGAGGTAGCTACAGCCGTGGACTACTGTACTGTGTCTGCTGCTAATATAGACTGGTTGATAAAGAGATGTAGTATGTATGTATAAAGAAGAAAGAAAAAAAAACCACGGGTAGGTGGTATACAATTATGGACGGACTGCCGAGTGCCGACACAGAGGTAGCTACAGCCGTGGACTACCGTACTGTACTGTGTCTGCTGCTAATATAGACTGGTTGATAAAGAGATGTAGTATGTATGTATAAAGAAGAAAGAAAAAAAAACCACGGGTAGGTGGTATACAATTATGGATGGACTGCCGAGTGCCGACACAGAGGTAGCTACAGCCGTGAACTACCGTACTGTGTCTGCTGCGACTGGATGATAAATAATGATATAAAAAATATATATATATCACTACTGCAGCCGGACAGGTATATATTATATAATGACGGACCTGCTGGACACTGTCTGTCAGCAGAATGAGTTTTTTATAGAATAAAAAAAAAAACACCACACAAGTCACACGACGAGTGTTTAACTTTTTCAGGCAATCACAATATAGTATACTACTAACTATACTGGTGGTCAGTGTGGTCAGGTCACTGGTCAGTCACACTGGCAGTGGCACTCCTGCAGCAAAAGTGTGCACTGTTTAATTTTAATAATATGTACTCCTGGCTCCTGCTATAACCTATAACTGGCACTGCTCCCCAGTCTCCCCCACAATTATAAGCTGTGTGAGCACAGTCAGATATATACATAGATGATGCAGCACACTGGGCTGAGCAGTGCACACAGATATGGTATGTGACTGAGTCACTGTGTATCGTTTTTTTCAGGCAGAGAACGGATTATATTAAATAAAACTGCACTGTCTGGTGGTCACTGTGGTCAGTCACTACTAAACTCTGCACTCTCTACAGTACTCCTAAGCTCCAGTAAATCAAGTGTCTCTGTCTCAAATCAATCTCACTCTCTCTCTTCTAATCTAAATGGAGAGGACGCCAGCCACGTCCTCTCCCTATCAATCTCAATGCACGTGTGAAAATGGCGGCGACGCGCGGCTCCTTATATAGAATCCGAGTCTCGCGAGAATCCGACAGCGTCATGATGACGTTCGGGCGCGCTCGGGTTAACCGAGCAAGGCGGGAAGATCCGAGTCGCTCGGACCCGTGAAAAAAAACATGAAGTTCGGGCGGGTTCGGATTCCGAGGAACCGAACCCGCTCATCTCTACTTATAATTCAATCTCAGGATAAGTCTAGCTGACTAACTAAACGTTAAACACATACAATAAATAACCCCAAAGATGGGTTATAACTTTCACCCTTTCTTAAGTCCATAGGAGTTATGTAATGAGTTCTGATATGAATGAACCAGCGTAATTTTAATGCGTTTGCCTCTTAAGGTCCATACACACTAGACGACGACGCCCGTGCACACTGAACGATATGACTGCTCATATCGCTCAGTGACATCACGCAGCCACCGGACGTGCATGCATCTCCTGGACGACAGTCCAGATCGAGCTTGCATGCACTGCCAACAGCGACGATCGTTGCCGACCCGTGGGGCCGCACATCGATCATCCCTGGCGGCATACACACTGACTGACAAAATGAGCAACGTCGCTCAGGAAGGGGGAAAATGAGCAACGTTGCTCATTTTATCGGCAAGTGTGTATGGGCTTTTAGTTTAAAGTGACATTCGGTCATTAGGCTAGTTTTACTTTATAACTGATTGCCACTTTAAATTTAGTGGCAACTCGCAGAAATCAGGCTGCTTCTTTATCTCAGAACCTATTGTATAACCACCCCATATTTGTTGAGACCCAGGAGGCTAAAAAATGCCAAACCAAATATCAGCCACTTATAAATCAAATTCTTTTAAATGTCCTATAAGAAGCAATAGGATACATTTCTTAATGGCTAAATATTGATTCCCTCCTCTTTTTATGGTCTTTACTTTGCGTGTGTCCTGTTTTTTCTTGTGCAGTGTTTTTCGTCTGGGATGGTGGGTATAATGCTGCAAATTGCAAGTCCATAAGAGGGCGGGGCTATGATGACGTGATTCTGTGACAATGATAAACATTATGCTGTGAATGGGCAGAGTCTAAACATGCAAATCACCTGGCCCCGCCCCTTCATTGATCAGCCGCATTTCCCCTTTGTAGGAGAGAATAATTGTTGGCAAATGTAGATAATAATTTATAGGTGGGCAGCTAAGAAAAAAACTGAAACTTTCTTACACTGTAATTAAATGTGGTGTCTGATGGGTACTTTGTATGGATGAGCTTTTCCAGTGAAGTTTTCATGATTATGTTATTAAGCTTAATATGTGCAATATAAAAAAATAAAACAGTACGTGAAAACTGTACTTAATAAATGTAATTGTTTTAAACCACGTACAAACTAGAGATGAGCGGGTTCGGTTCCTCGGAATCCGAACCCGCCCGAACTTCATGTTTTTTTACACGGGTCTGAGCGACTCGGATCTTCCCGCCTTGCTCGGTTAACCCGAGCGCGCCCGAACGTCATCATCACGCTGTCGGACTCTCGCGAGGCTCGGATTCTATCGCGAGACTCGGATTCTATATAAGGAGCCGCGCGTCGCCGCCATTTTTCACACGTGCATTGAGATTCATAGGGAGAGGACGTGGCTGGCGTCCTCTCCGTTTATAGAGATTCGAGAAGAGAGTGAGACAGAGAGAGACACAGTAGTAATTTGGGGAGCATTAGGAGGAGTACTACTACTACTAGTACTTGCTGAAGTGATAGAGAGAGATAGTGTGACTGTATTATCTGACTTGTGGGGGAGACACTGACAGTGGGGAGCAGTTAGAGTCTGAGAGCAGGACTCAGGACTCAGGAGTACATATAACGTACAATGCACACTTTTGCTGCCAGAGTGCCAGCCACACTGCCATTGTTTGTGACCACACTGACCACCAGTATAATATATATTGTGATTGTCTGCTTAGGACTCAGGAGTACTACTTGCAAGTTGCTGATAGTGTGACCAGTGACCTGACCACCAGTTTAATAATCACCACCGGTTTATGAGTTTAATATATATTATATATATATATATAATTGTATATAATATATATATAATATTGTATACCACCTAGCACCTACCCGTGTTTTTTTTCTTTTTTTTCTTTCTTCTTTATACATACTACTATTAGAGATGAGCGGGTTCGGTTTCTCTGAAACCGAACCCGCACGAACTTCATGTTTTTTTCACGGGTCCGAGCAGACTCGGATCCTCCCGCCTTGCTCGGTTAACCCGAGCGCGCCCGAACGTCATCATGACGCTGTCGGATTCTCGCGAGACTCGGATTCTATATAAGGAGCCGCGCGTCGCCGCCATTTTCACACGTGCATTGAGATTGATAGGGAGAGGACGTGGCTGGCGTCCTCTCCATTAGAAATTAGATTAGAAGAGAGAGAGAGATTGTGCAGAGTCAGACAGAGTTTACCACAGTGACCAGTGCAGTTGTTGTTAGTTAACTTTTATTTATTTTAATATATCCGTTCTCTGCTATATCCGTTCTCTGCCTGAAAAAAAACGATACACAGCAGCAGCCAGTCACACAGTGTGACTCAGTCTGTGTGCACTCAGCTCAGCCCAGTGTGCTGCACATCAATGTATAAAAGGCAAAGCTTATAATAATTGTGGGGGAGACTGGGGAGCACTGCAGGTTGTTATAGCAGGAGCCCCCAGGAGTACATAATATTATATTAATTTAAAATTAAACAGTGCACACTTTTGCTGCAGGAGTGCCACTGCCAGTGTGACTAGTGGTGACCAGTGCCTGACCACCAGTATAGTAGTATATTGTTGTATGTATTGTATACTATCTCTTTATCAACCAGTCTATATTAGCAGCAGACACAGTACAGTGCGGTAGTTCACGGCTGTGGCTACCTCTGTGTCGGCAGTCGGAACTCGGCAGGCAGTCCGTCCATCCATAATTGTATTACAATATATACCACCTAACCGTGGTATTTTTTTTTCTTTCTTTATACCGTCGTCATAGTGTCATACTAGTTGTTACGAGTATACTACTATCTCTTTATCAACCAGTGTACAGTGCGGTAGTTCACGGCTGTGGCTACCTCTGTGTCGGCAGTCGGCAGGCAGTCCGTCCATCCATAATTGTATTATTATTATAATATATACCACCTAACCGTGGTTTTTTTTTCATTCTTTATACCGTCATAGTGTCATACTAGTTGTTACGAGTATACTACTATCTCTTTATCAACCAGTGTACAGTGCGGTAGTTCACGGCTGTGGCTACCTCTGTGTCGGCAGTCGGCAGGCAGTCCGTCCATCCATAATTGTATTATTATTATAATATATACCACCTAACCGTGGTTTTTTTTTCATTCTTTATACCGTCATAGTGTCATACTAGTTGTTACGAGTATACTACTATCTCTTTATCAACCAGTGTACAGTGCGGTAGTTCACGGCTGTGGCTACCTCTGTGTCGGCAGTCGGCAGGCAGTCCGTCCATCCATAATTGTATTATTATTATAATATATACCACCTAACCGTGGTTTTTTTTTCATTCTTTATACCGTCGTCATAGTGTCATACTAGTTGTTACGAGTATACTACTATCTCTTTATCAACCAGTGTACAGTGCGGTAGTTCACGGCTGTGGCTACCTCTGTGTCGGCAGTCGGCAGGCAGTCCGTCCATCCATAATTGTATTATTATTATAATATATACCACCTAACCGTGGTTTTTTTTTCATTCTTTATACCGTCGTCATAGTGTCATACTAGTTGTTACGAGTATACTACTATCTCTTTATCAACCAGTGTACAGTGCGGTAGTTCACGGCTGTGGCTACCTCTGTGTCGGCAGTCGGCAGGCAGTCCGTCCATCCATAATTGTATTATTATTATAATATATACCACCTAACTGTGGTATTTTTTTTTCTTTCTTTATACCGTCGTCATAGTGTCATACTAGTTGTTACGAGTATACTACTATCTCTTTATCAACCAGTGTACAGTGCGGTAGTTCACGGCTGTGGCTACCTCTGTGTCGGCAGTCGGCAGGCAGTCCGTCCATCCATAATTGTATTATTATTATAATATATACCACCTAACTGTGGTATTTTTTTTTCTTTCTTTATACCGTCGTCATAGTGTCATACTAGTTGTTACGAGTATACTACTATCTCTTTATCAACCAGTGTACAGTGCGGTAGTTCACGGCTGTGGCTACCTCTGTGTCGGCAGTCGGCAGGCAGTCCGTCCATCCATAATTGTATTATTATTATAATATATACCACCTAACCGTGGTTTTTTTTTCATTCTTTATACCGTCATAGTGTCATACTAGTTGTTACGAGTATACTACTATCTCTTTATCAACCAGTGTACAGTGCGGTAGTTCACGGCTGTGGCTACCTCTGTGTCGGCAGTCGGCAGGCAGTCCGTCCATCCATAATTGTATTATTATTATAATATATACCACCTAACCGTGGTTTTTTTTTCATTCTTTATACCGTCATAGTGTCATACTAGTTGTTACGAGTATACTACTATCTCTTTATCAACCAGTGTACAGTGCGGTAGTTCACGGCTGTGGCTACCTCTGTGTCGGCAGTCGGCAGGCAGTCCGTCCATCCATAATTGTATTATTATTATAATATATACCACCTAACCGTGGTTTTTTTTTCATTCTTTATACCGTCGTCATAGTGTCATACTAGTTGTTACGAGTATACTACTATCTCTTTATCAACCAGTGTACAGTGCGGTAGTTCACGGCTGTGGCTACCTCTGTGTCGGCAGTCGGCAGGCAGTCCGTCCATCCATAATTGTATTATTATTATAATATATACCACCTAACCGTGGTTTTTTTTTCATTCTTTATACCGTCGTCATAGTGTCATACTAGTTGTTACGAGTATACTACTATCTCTTTATCAACCAGTGTACAGTGCGGTAGTTCACGGCTGTGGCTACCTCTGTGTCGGCAGTCGGCAGGCAGTCCGTCCATCCATAATTGTATTATTATTATAATATATACCACCTAACCGTGGTTTTTTTTTCATTCTTTATACCGTCGTCATAGTGTCATACTAGTTGTTACGAGTATACTACTATCTCTTTATCAACCAGTGTACAGTGCGGTAGTTCACGGCTGTGGCTACCTCTGTGTCGGCAGTCGGCAGGTATCCAATACTAGTATCCAAGCCATCCATCTCCATTGTTTACCTGAGGTGCCTTTTAGTTCTGCCTATAAAATATGGAGAACAAAAAAGTTGAGGTTCCAAAATTA